>NW_019742550.1:225131-360996 GCF_002891405.2 Cryptotermes secundus | reverse complement strand
GTCATCTCTTGTCACAGGTTTATTTCCTGGTATTCCTTTGCTTGGACCAGTGATGCACCTCACCACTCAGGCTTCAAGCTTCGCACTGTAGCACTTTCCGTAGTATGTGTGATGTTCCCAGGATAGCTGTTTTTTGCAGTGAATCTATGGAGTGTTTACCAGGAATTAGTTCCAAATGTTTCCTCAGCCCTCTGGTAACTGTACCCGTGGCTCCAATAATCACTGGTATCACAAAACATTTCACATTCCACATTCGCTGAATTTCGATGCTTAAATTTTTATATTTTAATTTCTTCTCTGCTTCTTTTTGTACTACATTCCTGTCCGATGGTACTGATACGTTTATAAGTATGCACGTTTTCTTTTGTTTGTTTTTAATTATTATGTCTGGCCTGTTTGCCAGAACCTCTCTGTCTGTTTGTATTATTATTATTATTATTACGGTTCCTCCGCTCATGAAACTGCTAATTTTAACCATTATAAATGTATAGATTTCACTTCTCTTGTTTCTTAATAATAACTTTGATTTTCATTAATTGAATAATAGTAATAATAATCATTAACAAAACTGAATTTTTTGCTCTGATAATTTATACTAGCCATGGTTTTTAAAATTATGAAAATACTAATTGAAACCATTGCAATTATATATATTTGACTCCTCTCAACTCTTAATGACATCTCTGCGATCGCGGTAGCCGCGCCATCTAAGGCATGTACTGTCTTCGCTCGCTCGGAAGCCGGGATCGTGGGTTCAAATCCACACAAAGCATGAATGCTTGGTGTGTATATGCGTTTATTCTGTGTTTATATTGTCCCGTGTTTAGGTAGAGATCTTGTGACGAGCTGATCATCCATCCAAGGAGTCCTACCGTCTGTAAAAATTATCACGAAACTAAGAAATCAGCCCTATGCTCCAATGTTGGAGCAAGAAGGGATTAAAAAATGATATCCTTGAGTTTTATAAACAGAGTTATTACTATTATTATTAAATAAATGTCCCTATTTTACAGTCTTTTTTATTTCCTTTGTCGCTTATTCTTCTCACTAATACTCACTTCGCAATTGGTCTTTGGTCTATTAAGATAGCACATAAATAAATAGGAATTGAGTTAATATTATTATTATTATTATTATTGTGTGTTCTTGATTACATTAGAAAATTAATTCTGCAATGATTGTTATTATTTTATTATTCAGTTCAAGTCATGTTACTATGACATATGCTTCACAAAGCGCTTAATTTTAAATTGTACAAAAGAACAATTTTGTAGCTGTTTTGTACGACTTTGTGAAACCTAGTCTCTTACCTCCATGGGAAAATATACATTACATTTTGATGAAGTAGTCCAACCCTACAAGAATAGTATAGGATATTAGGGCTACATAACGAGAAACCTCATGATGTAGAAACTACGGGTTACCCAGTTTCCTTACTGTGCTGGTTTCTAGGCGACTAAAATGGTCTAAGCTCGTGGCTAGGATGGAGAAGACAGAATTTTGTATGAGAAAACTTTTGGAAGTCGCCCATTTGGCTGTTCCAGAAGGAAGTTGTTGGATATCCTTACGATATCTTGAAAAGTAGGTTTTGATTATGGGAAGTGGCTGGAACCGGCACAGCATTGGGTCCAATGGCGTCAACGTTGATCCTTGATGATGTGCTATTATATTGATCATAGCGTTTGTCTACTTTCATTCTTGTCATTGTTAGTTTATTTCATTGCTTTGCTTGTGTTCTGACTCTGATTTTGAACTTGGTCTACGGACTTCTGCTCAAATGTAATAAAACTGCTTCGCCTAGAGGGAAATGGGGCCTGTATGTATTTTCAATAAAACAGAATAATTAATCATTAGCATAGTTTATGTTGCTGGTATGAAAGAGCCCTTTCTGGTTCGGAAGATGGTTTCTGATATAGTTGCACAGAATGCAACTCGTTTTCTTTCCTACATTTTACGTGCATTTCTCTGCAAGATATTAATATACTTTAGCCCTTACATCTGGTTTCCTATATGAATAGAATAGTGAGTTCTGTTTTGTAGCCCTTACCAAACTCTTCCTTACGTAACAAGGCAAGTTATAAAACCGCCACAGTAAAGATAAACGAGAAGAAAGGAACTTTATGCATTAATTATGATTGTCTCCGTCAGACTGCAGTAGCGTCGACGAAGACCGAAGTGAATGTTGTTGCTCTCTCGCATTTGAGCCTGAGTCTCACTAATTGCGAAGTCGGTAATTAGATTAAGAAGACGGAGCTTAGCTAGTACAAAGCAAGGTGCAAGAATATGAAAGCGAAAACAGATGCAGAAACAGTGGGTCAAAAAATTTATTGTAGACGATCTCACGCGTTAGGGAAGTATGAGATAGGAAAGTTGCCTCATATCGATGGAGATAAGCATGGAGTACAATTTTTAACAAATCTGTGACTGACTTTAGGGCTTTTAAATAAGCTCGCCAGCTGTGTACAGAGGGTGTCCCAGGAGGAAAGATCAATATTCTTGGACGTCATTGTATCAGTCATTCTAAGCAAAGAGTATATATGTACGTGTGTCCTATTCCGAACGGTTTCAGAGATACAGCTATTTCAACATATAGTTCGAAAATTGTTAATAAGAAAGAGATATCACGTACAGTTTCTAATACCGGTATTTATTGTTCAAGTGATAACGTTGGCACAATTTGCCTAGTATAATGTATTTTCGAAAATTCCAACGTCAACACAAACGCATTTTGCAACTCGCGTGAGTATATAAAAGGAAGTTATTGTAGAATGTTTTAAGTTGTTACCTCAGAGTTTCCCGGAAGGGGTGATGAAATTCACTACAATTTTCTGTCCGGCTAGTCTGCCTCAGAGCTGACATTAGAACCCAGGACTTTCGGAATACGAAACAAGTTTACAAACTACTTCTTCGTGACTTCCAGTTTACGAACTTCTCCGCACCTTTATTCAGCCTTCTCTACACATTCTGAATCAGTAATTTAAATCTCTCTTTGTCAAATTACTTCTTTTAAAATAGATTACAACTTATTATTATAGTGGAGTGCATTGCACACGATACTTTTTTAAGAAAAATTATGTGTCAAAATTAAGCGGGAAGTATAGAATACCTCCCAATAATGACTCAGCTTGCCACCTGCTTTCACGCTGGTATCTTGCTCAGCTTACTCGACCCTGAAGATGGAAGCGATATGTTTCTCCGAAACGTCGATTGACTTTCAACCGACTACACTGCGTTATATCCCAGAAGTCAGTTCTCTTCAGAAATAAAATATTTCACGACTGTCTTTGTGAAGGCCTGTCTCATAAAAATCTCAGATGTGGTCCTGCCATAATTCCACGAAGTATATATTTTGGCATGTAGACCCGATGCTAGGCAACGGCCGTGAAATAAACTATTAGACAACGGCTGTTAGTAGGCAACGGCCTTTAAACCACAGATGAGGGACGGTGTTTTCTCTGCAGTCTGTGCCGAGATTTTATAAGTAGGATAGTTAGTGAGGAGTTAGTTCAGTCACTCAGTTGAACTGAGTTGAGTTGAGTTGAGTTGAGTTGAGTTGAGTTGAGTTGAGTTGAGTTAGTTGGCTGGTGACTGACTGAGTTAGGCAAAGACTTGCTGAGGTTCAGTCATTGTGGGCTGTAACTGTGAGAAGCTGGCAGCTGAGATCGGGGACCGTTCGGGAACCCAGAGGAAGGGAACGTCTGCCTTTGAAAGCCGCTACCGAACAACGGCTAAGGAAGGTTATGTATGTGTGTACAATAGTGAATTGTAAAGCGTAGTCACGCGCTGTATTAAAGAGTCCAACAGATCCGATCATCAATCCAAAACCAGTGACAATATCGTAAAACTTTAGAATGTGTGTAAGAGTTGTCCCGTGTTGCCTAAGTAACGCGACAATAATTCACGTGTGTTTCCGGATTTGGCTACTGTATTTACTGGACGCTCACTTTTACACTTAGAAGTACAATTATTCACAATCACAATTACTCCAAACTGAAGACTGACTGCTCTTCTAAGGTCACCTACAAACTGAATTCGTCTCTTGTCGCAGTTGAACTCTTATAATTTCCACGCGGACACCATAGGGAATACCAGCTCGAAGGGTTCATTCCGCTCGCTGCTATCGAAACGCTGCTTCAACAATTCGTTTGTAACGGTGGAATCGCTAGCATTCTGCTTCGTAGCTGTTATAATGGGAACGTTGGTCGTTGCCTAGGAAATCAACTCTGATCTCAACCAATCCTTCCGGCTTTCTGGCGGCATGCCACGATATTTTGTTTTTATTGAAAACTTCAAACAAATTACGTTGGCGCTCAAGTTTCATTTGCTAATAACGAATTTTAACCAGAGAGTGAACTTATCGTAATCGGGCCTATCATCATTGTATAAAATTCACACTCTCTGTATCTGGGGCATTAATAAGGACAGCGAATTAATGTACGTAATAAAGTTGTCCGTTTTAAGATGAAAATTTCGGGAAATTGCTAATTTTCCAATCACATAATGTGTGACCAGAAGACGAGGAAGAAGAAGTAAGAAGATGCTGGATGACCTTGGGGAGAGAAGAGGATATTTTCATTTGAAGGAGAAAGCTCTAGATCGCGTTAAATGGAGGAACTGTTTTGGAAGAGACTGTGGACCTGTCGTCTTGACAGATTACTGATGAATGAATGAATGTGTTCGAGTCCAAGTCAATTTCGGCCATAATGAAGAGTTTGAAATTCGCAACACAAAACGTCCAAAAATCAGAACGCCTTATAAGACTTAGTCAAATTTATCCAGCATTTGAGCTGAAGGAAGTGTACGCTTTGAACTCACTAGTATTCCAAAGGAACAGAGTCCGTTTTCCGAAGCTTTTAATCGGTGAGTAAGTGATGTAATTCCCCTGCAAGTATGAAACCCGGAACACCGTCACCGTGTTCAAAAGAACCCAGCCACTGGACCCTATTCTAAACCAGTCTAGACCTTCACACCTTATTCATTTAAGCTAGATTTTAATGTGATTCTCCCATCTACTCCTAGGTCGCTAAGTGATCTCTTCTCTTTACATTATTTAATGACGCTACATCAAATTCCGAGTTATTATAGACCTGTCGTCTTTGTTATTAATGACACTGTATGGGTAGAGAACGGACATATAATCCGCAGAAGATACCAAAGCATTCCGAGGATATCGCATTTTGGAACTTCGATCCTCTTAATCAGAAATCTGCGCTCTAAAACAGAGGCCAAGAATATGCAAATATTTTTGTACGAGTTCCAATTTTAACCATCGTTTAATGAATTTGTTTATCGTTTCTGAATATATGTCACACAGCTTGCTAGTACGCTTTTAAGCTATTGTCTCTCGTCGCTTTTATTTAATTCCCCGTTTTTAAACCTGAGGATAGTGCAACCATCACGTCTGGCTTTAATTCTGGATATACCCAGTTCGAATCTCTGAAGGTCCTCTATCTTACCTTAGAATAAGCATAACATCCCTCCCAAAGCACGGTTAATATGATAATGTTGTTTCGGATTTTGATGAAAAATAACGTCTGCAGTTGATAAAAGACACAATAAACTTATATTTCAGCATCCTGTTGGATTTTGGCATAATTTTTCGATCGTAATGACATTTTAAAATATTTAGCAAGCACTTTTAATGTATTAAATATATTTTAGTGTCTTTTATATAAGGTTATTGTTGCATTATAGACGGTACACTTACGATCAAAAAATGATACACAATAAAATATTTCCTGTTTTGAAAAGAAAAATTGTCCTGTCCAATTTAAGCATATTGTAACTATAAAAATAATAAAAATTGAAATTAATAAAATGTGCGTAATATTAACTCACAATGGAGATATCGTGATTTTTCGCAAGCATGTTTTATATATAAAACTATTGAAATTATTTTGTTAAAGATGTAGTGGCTTATCTGAAGTCTGTACCAAAAACTGTCAGCCTACTTAAATAAAAATTAAAATAAAATAAAAGTCCATCATTTGCGGTTTGTCCAGAAAAACTGTCATACAATATATAATAATAATGACTAATAATAACATATAATATATGTTATAATATATAGATCGCACTGACGACTACAAATTATATTTGAAATGTTTTTCGGTGCTGTAAATATGTCAAGAAATGTTAGGAAAAATAATGTAAGCTTCTGTTCATTTTGATTAACACTGTAATAGTAGGTTTGTATTTACAATAAAAAAACATCAAGATCAATGAAATCTGAAATTCTCACGCAACGAATATCATAAACGCAGTCTCCTAAGATTTATGGCTGTGAGTCCGATGGAAACGTACCAACGTTTCGCAGGAAGATGTTGGCTTCATCTTCAGGATAGAGTGTCTCCCCTACATGAAAATGGAGGAAACATGTTCATATTAAATATTGTTGCCTGTCTACCAAAAATACATCTCAGAAGCCATAATTGTGAAGATGAATGATGTTTGCAGTTTCAGAAAGAAACAATTTTTAAACATGCTTAGGTTTTTTCGTTAAAGTTATTCTTAAACTTTATTTTGAAAATAACGGTGGATTTTACAACCATAATAATAAAAAAAAAATATAGGGGCCAGTAATGGAAAATAATATATGGAGGATAAGATACAATGAAGAGATAAACACATTACTGAAAGGAGAAGATACAGTAAGATTTATCAAGTCACAGAGAATAAGATGGTTGGGACATGTCGAGAGAATGGAAGATAATGCAGTACCAAAGAGAATGTTAAAAGGAAGGCTACATTCCAAAAGAAGAAAAGGAAAACGCACGATGAGATGGCCAGACGATGTTGAGAACGGCCTGAAGGAGTTGAAGGTGAAAGGATGGGTAGAGAAGATGAGGAACAGAGAGCAGTGGAGGTTGGTCGTAGAGGAGGCCAAGGCTTACCCAGGGCTGTAGCGCCGAGTGTTAGGTAGGTATTTTACAAGCTTCTGAAAACAACAAGACCATTTTAGTTATTGTGTCACTGATAGCTGACAGATTTTAAACTCTCCCCAGATTAAATGTTATTTAGCTGAAATGTATGACATTGTAGTAAGCGCAGGATAAATACTGAAGTCCACTGTATGGTTATTTATTAAACAGCTTGAGGCAATTCTTATGGTTCATAGCTTCCGCACCCTCCGTCATCGCCCGCCCATGCCATCCGTAATGATCTGTGTTTTCTAGTACCCTCTAACGAATAAAGAAACAAAAAGTAAGCAAAGTTGCAGTCCAAAATGGAGAAGAAAAGAAAAAAGAAATGGAAGAAGAGGATCTCACCCACACAACCAGCAACTCGGAAACCAAGCTTCGTCATGAAGTATAACAGCCTTTGCAGCACACGCATGCACGGCGCCATTTTGATTCTCCTTCTCCCTTTCTCCCTGCAGCAGCATCCCTTAGCAACGGATCCCAACCTCCTGTCATCCAGCCACCCTATCATCCCCCCTACTGGTCGTTACCATGGAATCCCATTACAAGATCCACCAATGAGAAAAGAGCTTTTTACCGTAGCTTCGGAATACTAATGTGAACCATATCATTGGTCCAGCATTGCAGAAGAGAAAATGAAAAACTCCCTATCGTCTCGTTTCCACAGAGGGATGTTCATAGTGCGAGACACTACGTTTTGGGGCCCGGGTGTTCCGAGTACGGAAAGCTCGTCGTGTCCTATAAAACCTTTGCCTGTACTATATCTGAGTCTAATTTCGTTAGTCACTTTTAGTTATCCGAGGCTTGTCATCATAGCCCAAGTTGCAGCAGATCTGATACTAAAGAGCACTGCTAGTTATAACTCATTCTAGTTAAATACGCAAGGGATAAAAACTTATTGAAGCTTAACAAATAACGTTATTTAGAAGGAGAGGGCTGCAAGCGAAGGGGGAAAAGGGGTGTTATAATAACTTGCCTAATTGTATTTTCTCACAAGTTAGCAAGGATTTGAAATTCTTTTTCGTAGAAATAAAACTTTCCCATCTGGGAGTGGAAGAAAGAATAGGCACGTACTTTTTTACTGAAAAATAATTAACTGCAATAATCTACCACTGAATGCGGAAATTTATACAGCATTTTGTGTGTAAGTAACTCTAATCCTTCCACATTGTAAAGGAGGAGCGAAATCAGCTTGTAGAACAAATTTATTAATGCTTCAGTTTCCGTCGTTGCATCGTCGCACGCCATCACGCAGTACGCAGTACGCAGTACGCAGTTCTTCAGGTGAAGAGTGCAGCAGTGCCAGACAATTCGTGATCTCCAATGACGCATATACGAGTGAAGTGATGACGCTGCAGTGAAAGCAACAATAAGACGTTTTAACATTGTACAGCTAACGAAAAACCGTGACTGTGACCTAGATACTGAAATCAGATTATTACAACCAAATCCAGATAAATTACTAAAAGGATCAAATAACATTTACTGGACTCGTATATATAATATAGGACAATAATTCTATAAATTGCATTCAATTAGGAATATTTCATAGCGTTTGTATTACGCTTTTCTTATGGCACACTGATATTAATTTTTAACATTGATTGACCACGTGACTACAATAATGAACATTCGGGAAACATAGCCTGCGTAGCCATCCAGTCACGTGTATAGTCAGGGTCCAGAAACCCGGTAATTCCTACGTGTATATACAGTTGAATATCTACACACTGATAATACGCAGACATTTATAATTATGAATCCATTAATCGGTGGTGTTGCTGTGTTGTAATTTGTGTGCAAATGTGTATTTTCTGCCTCGTATAGGTCAAGATCGTACAGGACTAAGATTTTTGCAAGAAGCATATTAAACATTAAAATTTGTGTTATTCTAGCAGAAATCACAGACTATTATAGCAATAAAAATATTACCGCTGCAGTAGTTCCCACATGTTCATCATCTAAACGGACAAGACTTCACCCCTAACGGCCAGCAATAACAATGCATGAATTGTTTGTTCCGGTAAGTGGAAAAGCCAACTTTGTTTTTAACTCCCTGAAGTAAACTGCGAAGAGAAATTTTACGAATTGTGCAGCAGCAAATTGTTTCGTCCTGTGGAAGCAGCCAGTCAGATTTAAATGCCTATGTTTACCAGTAGGCATAACATAGGAAATTGACTCGCCACACTCTGTCTTCAAAAGACATTTCTCTTTTTGTAAACTGCAAAAAGAAATTTAAGACGTGGAATTACCCGGCTTTACGTTGGATTTCAAGGTGTCCGGTTGTTTGGGAGGCGGTGGAGGTGGTGGTGGCGGCGGCGGGGGAGGACCATCAAGCCTGGCGGCGAGCGACAGCTCGTCCCTTGGCGGAACCGGGGGTGGTTCCGGGGGTGGTGCCAATACGGGCTCAGGAGGCGGCAGCAGCAACACTAGCACAGATCACCACGCGTCACCACATCACCACTCACATCACCACCATCAACAATTCAATATTTTCCCCGCCATTTTCTCCCGGCAACTCAACTTCGCAGCTGCGGCCGCATCTGCAAATCCCTGCACATCTGCGCTTCAGTCTCCAACATCCGTTGCCACCGGAAACGCAAAGCTGATGGAAGAATTGCGTCCGAATCTTGTTGGAGGTTTACTTGGGGTAGCGGGTCTTGTTGATGATTCGCACCATCATCATCACCACCATAATCACCACAGTGTTACGGTAGACAGACTCAGTGTGGTCGACAAGAGAGGGACAGGTGGAAAGTGCGGGGGAAGTACCACAAGCGGTTCTTCGGCTGAGGACTTTACGGCTTTGTACGCGCTGCCTCCCGGCAGTGCCGGCGCTAATGGCGGTCACCAGCATGGCGCCGCGACGCCTGATAACTCGCAACAGCAGCACACTGCGACAAGTGGCGGTGGCGGGAGTCATCAGCACACTCCAACACACACACCGCCCGCTGGGGTCACCAGAAGCCTGTCGGATCATACAGGTAAGCTGAATACTACATGAATAAATTTCAGGCTCCATAAAATAGAGTAAGAAATGCTACGAACTATTCTTCATCTCACATAACACAGTGTTAGTCTGCGTATACTAACTTTAGTTCTGCACAGTAATATAACAATGAAAATTATCTGATTCTTCGAAAAAATGGGGAACATAGGAACTATATCTTCTTAGTCTCACTACGGTTTCTCATGCTTTTCTGCTGTAGTCCCAGTAGGTGAGGATAATGCAAAATGAGCTTTAAGTTCCACTTTTCATTGGAAACCAGAGAAGCTGTAAATATATTTTGTTGTAGAATATCTAAAAATTTGAAATTCAAATATAATAAAAAGAAATAACAATTTCTGGTAAGATATACTAATGCTAATAAAATTAAAAAAAAATGAATGTAAATGTATAAAGACGGTGGATTTTAAGTAATTAATATGCTTAATGCTAAAAGAAATTATTTAAACATATACATATATTATCCCATTTTTCTTTTAAATTCTTTTGTCACGCAAGTAATGGAAAAAGACTTATACATATAAATTGTGAAGATTAAATTCATATACGACACAATGAACAATTATACGCCTAGAAGAAAAATTTTATATACGATGTTTAATCAACTAAAAATATTAATTACCATAAATTTCGAAAGTAAAATGTGAAGATAAATTCTATACAAAACACATATAAGCCGATTTTATGTTCTGGAACTGAAAAATAGGCGAAGAGGAAAATAGGAAAGAAATAGAAACTGCACGGACGAGATATGCCTTGTGATTTATAGGAATAAATTGGAGAGACAGAACATCAAAATAAAAGAAAACTGCAAGAAATAATATGATAGAAAAAGCGATGAAATATCAGTCAATCGTGGACAGTGTTTAAGAAAAATGCATAATTGTAGACTGCCAATTTCTTTTTCCTTCGCGCTACAGCCCCAGTGGGCCTATGCCTACCTCCATGAACTTCTCCGTTCACTTCGGTTTTTCTAGATCTTAGACATACGGTAGGACTCCTTGGGCGGGTGATCAGCTCGTCGCAAGGCCTCTACCTGTACACAAACACAGAAAAACGGACACACACAAATTAACATCCATGCCCTGAGTGGGGTTTGAACCCACGATCCCGGTTTCCAAGCGAGCGAAGACAGTGCATGCCTTAGGCCGCTCGGCTACCGTGGCCGGCACAGACTGCCAAATTACCGTATTATATAAGGCCACAGCACATAGGAACACCCGGATACAGTAAGCAAACACAAAATAAATATAATACCACAGCTGAAGAAAGAGAGGACCTGTAGGTATCAGTCCTTGGTCGGAAGAAGAATTCTGAAAGGCACTTGTTGCCAGAATCAGGGGTTCCGGTATAGCGTGCCTGGCGGTCCACTGTTCTGCTATTTCTCCTCTCTATATTATTCTCTGTAAGAAGTGTCGGAGGAGTCTGCATGTTTCATTTCAGTCACAATCACCATGAAATTATAGAGTAAACGTGCTTACTTTTAATGCAGTTATTGTATTTCTGGACACTATACATCATCCTGTTTTTTTTATTGGCTTCTATCCGGAGATAGGGACTAGCTGTATCGATTGGGCCCAGCTGAGTAGGTTCCACCTGAAGACGGAGACAGAATCCAGTCTCCGAAACGTTGTTTTAAATAAAAACAGGACGATGGAAAATGTCCAGAAACAGAATAATTGTATTAATATACCATCGTCACAAACTTTAGATCTTAAGTTTTGTTTTGTTTTAATTTTAATTATTTATTTTACTTGCTATGACATAAAATTTCCAGATTTTGAAAGTCAGAAAAGGTAACAAACCGATGCTGCATAAGCTGGTTGCTACCAGTAGGCCTGCGTACTGATTTTTAAATCGTGTATTGGATTTAGTAAGAAACATCAGTAACCGGAAAGGGACAGTAAGTTAATGATGATGATGATGATGATGATGATGATGATGATGATGATAGCGATACCAACTACAAAAGGATAATTCTGTAACGTATCCTGTGTTGTAATGAGCACGAAACACCGGCTCTCCCGTGCACCTTACGAGTCTTCTCTTGTTTAAACACATAACAAATGGGCAGGCCACAATTTTCATTCCGCCAAATTCTCCATAATTATAGAAATTATGTAGATGTACACATAGATGCCGATATACCAGGGGCAGTTACAATAGGCCAATGAGTGGCCGCCGTGCCGAGTTGACCCAGCTGGACTCCACTAGCGAATTAAAAAAAAATTAACGTACACAAATCACAAAAGAAAAATATCGTATCAACTGCATCACTTTCAAAACAACAGGAACGATTAGTTTCATAGCTGCACTAAACTTGCTAGATTTTTGCGGATTCACAAAAACATGTTATTATAAAAATTTATCCTATATATAACCACTATTAGCTTACTTTCCTTATTTTGAAAGAAAGACGGAGGTTTATAAATTCACATTGCTTCAATTGACCTAATTCTTCCAGCCGCGCTATGGGCCTGGGGTCGACTCAGCCTCTAACAGAAGTGAGTATCAGGAATATTCTTGGAATATTCCTGGGGGTAAAGGGCGGCCTTCGCGTAAGTCTGACAACGGTAGCCGAGCGGTCTAAAGCATCATGGGTTTCAATCCCACACACGGCATGGATATTTGGTATGTGTATGTGTTTATTCCGGCCGTGGAGATTCGTTGCGCTAACCACGCGACACCCTCTATCCGCTAAAGTTGGCACTAACTTCACCGACAAGCTGCAGTCGCTCGGTCGGTATAGTTCGCTTTCGGACTAAAACCACGGAATTTTATTCTTTATGTGTTTATGTTGTCCTGTGTTTAGGTAGAGGCCTTGCGACGAGCTGATCACTCGTCCAAGGAGTCCTACCGTCTGTAAAATGATCGAAATGAAAGAACAACCTCGACACCATAAAGTATAAGAGGAACGGATTAAGTAAGTATTCATAGGAGCCTGTGTTTGATATGACTACTTAAATTGGAAGCAACGCCTAATCACGTTATACTCCTGCGATACTTGCTGGGCAGACTTTCTCTAGTTCCGGGATTCCTTCATAATTCAATTGGCTAGATACCTCTTGTACAATATGAATGCCATAAAAGCTATGGGTCTAAATATTAAGATCCTATCAGGGTAATAAACCAAGGTGAGGCAAGAGTGGGCATGCAGTGCGCACTGTGGTGATGGGAAACCTGAACATAAAGGATCATTTGGGAGACCTAGAAGTATTTTTTTTTTCCTTGGCACTACAGCCCCAGTGGGCCTAGACCTACCTCCATGAGCTTCGTTCACTTCGGTTGTTCTAGATCTTACACATGCGGTAGGACTCCTTGGGCGAGTGATCAGCTCGTCGCAATGCCTCTACCTGTAGACAAACACAGAAAAACGTACACAAACATCCATGCCTTGAGTGGGATTCGAACCCACGATCCCGGCTTCCGAGCGAGCAAAGACAGTGCATGCCTTAGACCGCTCGGCTACCGTGACCGGCTCCTAGAAGAATTAGGAAGAATATTATTAAAATCCATCCTAAAAGACTAGGATGTGAGAGTGTGTTCTGAATTCAAGATAGGAAGCGGCGAACACCGTAATGAAATTTCATGTTCAGTAAGAAGACACTCGGGCAATTCCTTGACCTGTAAACTACTGTCAGCTTGTGAAGGACTCTGCTTATGATACTGCGTCTCTTGATAATCGGTATTAATTCATCAGTAATTGTTTCAGTTATAACATGGCCTTCCATCTTTTAATTTTTTTTAACTCTTTTGCTGATAATCTCCTCTGCCACTGAACAGACTAATAAGAAATCAAAGCTGAAATTACTGAAAATTTTGTGATTTCAGATTTCATTTAATAATTAAGATAAACTTACTGCAGAGAATTCTGAATTCTAGTCTAGTTTCTAACGTTATATTCGTACTGTCTTCACCTCATGCGTGTTCCCAGTTTCTATATAATCAGTTTCTTCCGAATTCTTAAACATAATTTAAGCAATAAACAATATTTCGAACTACTACTACAAATGTTGATACGATAGTGTCTACTTTGTTTTAAATACAGAATATTGTTGTGTAGACTGCATACTTTTGTATACATTTTATGTACGTTGTTTATAACACACAACAGGATGCATACTATTAAGAACTACCCCTTATTTAGAAAAGTACTATCTCCTACAATGTACGCCATATGGTCCGTTGAAGATCAACCTATTCTTCGGAGGAACAAATCATCTCTACATTCAGAGTCGTAGAATAGACCGAGCAAAAAAACGGTGAAAACAGGTGGCAAGTAGCCCTGAAGATAGAGGAGATATTTTCCTCCGAAACGTCGGTTGACTTTCAACGGACTACACGCCGTTATACCCCAGAAGATAGTGCTCTTCATAACCACAGTTGTGAGAACCTCAAATCCTGCATACGATTTATTTTGGCGAAATGTTCAGCCTACTTTCCTAAAGTAGGCTTATGATATTCCTTTCTGTCTGTGTGTCTGAGCGTGACCTCCTCCTCCCTCTCACACGGGGGGGAGGGGCGAAGAATGGACACATTGTAACTCCCAAAAGACAGTGGAGACGGCCATTGCTAGACAACAGAGGTAAACACGTTACCGGGGTTGCTATGTAATGGCCTTTATATTTTGTGTATGCGTAGAAAAGTCCTTAGGCTACTTCCCATAATTTGAGAAAGAAAATATAAATGTAGGTCTATGAGATCACCTTGTTTTGTGTCTGTTTGCCTATCTCCCATATCGTTGCTGGGCAACATCTCGGCAAACACGTTCCCGCGGAAACGAATACACACGCAACAATAGAACAATTGTTTGACGCGTCGTTTTCTGTGCGGGGCACGTCGTATCAAAAGACAGGAGGCGATTAGTTCTTTCCACATTTTATTGTCGTGGCTTCTTCTCTCTTCTTTACTGTCTTACCATAAAGAAATTAAAGTTTCGTACTCACTGTCGGCCTCTCTTTCAAGTAAACATCACACGTTCCATACTGTTATGAACTCAAATGTTGTGGTTAATATATTTGGATATCGAGGAAACGCCTTGTGGTATCTATCGTTCTATACAATTTACAAGTCTCAGATTTACAGAATATGAATCTCTGTAGCTTGCAGTCTGCTACGAGCTTTTGTTTGTGTTGGATGTTAATTATAAGATTCTATTGTCCTCTGTCCTTCCATAATTTAAAATTCTCTACTACTGACCATGTTTTGTCTCTTCTTTCTAGATCTATTATTAGTGAAGCTATTCATCTTGTTTGTGTTTTTCTCGCTGGCCTACTTCCTTTCGTTTCTAATTTGATTTCCCCCTTGAATAATCTGTTTTGTTCCATTTGGTTCACAGGACTAAACTACTTAAAGAAGTTTGGTTCTAAATTCTCCTGTAATTATCGAAATTTACTGTTTTCTTCACCTTCTTGTTCTTGGGCCTGTATCTTCTATTTTTCTTAAAGAAATCTAACTGTAATTGCATGGATTCAAACATTCATTTTCTCTGCTGCATCGTCTTGTGATCTTACGTTTGATTTGTGTATTTACTGATATTTTCATGCTCAAAAGTAAATTGTCAATCTTATGACTTCTATTAATTCCATGTTTTATATTTTCTTCTTCAATTTTTTTATTTCCTAAGTAAAGAAATTCTTAGATGTCTACATTTTCCGTTTATTCGTATTTTAGTGTAATTATGTGGTTTTCATGGCCAGAAAATAGATGATTTTAGAAATTTTTATGCAAAGGCTTCATAATTTTAGGCCACAATTTTGTTTACTTTCTTTCATTAAGGAAAAGGATAGGCTTATGGATTTCCATGCTGTCTGTTTACTTCTTTCCCCAATATCAACCATTAAACCATTTGACCGATTTTAACGAGAACTGTATGGATATTATATCATTAAAGCCACCCAAACCTCTTACCTTTTAATTTCCTACAATTGGTAATAACAACATGGCGAACGCACGAACTTGTGGAGGTGATAATTACACTAGCGATAATTAATGTATTAAGCCAGAAGGAAAGAGGTCGCTAAGAAGACCCAGACATATGTGGGAGGATAATATTAAAATGGATCTTAGAGGGATAGAAGGGGTGATATTGACTAGATTTATCTGGCTCATGATAAGGAGCAGTGGAGGGCTCTTATGAACACTGTAATGAACCTTAATGTTATTTAAATTGTTGTTATTGTTGTTGTTGTTGTTGTTGTTGTTGTTGAACTTCGAGTTTCATTAAACTTCATCACTCCGTTCAGATGTTTGTAAGTGGGATTTATAAACTAAGGAAAAATGTTCTAAAACCTACGTTCGGAGGGCAAATGTTGGGAAATTCTTGAGCAGCTGAGCGCCTGGTGGATTTTCAAGAAAAACTCAGGTCCGTGGAGTTAGCAACGTATTTATAGCTGCAACTAATGCAAGTTTGACTCAATCAGGATTCCATCTCACGACCATCCACACACGACTTCAGCAGCAATCTAGTTCATGCTCTAAATAGAAATTCACTGCCAGATTGTAAATTTGTAATATCTAAATCTGATATTAATGGCAAAAGTTTTGTAGGACTACAAAGTCGATGCAATAAGAAAGTAGGTTATATTATTTTTACCCCAAACACCTTCTTCTTTAAAATGGCAAAAGACTGATACACTGGTAAAGACAAATGATGTTTGAAATTTGCTAGAATGAATTTTAAATAATTTTAATACAAAATTAAGGCGAAGCTTGGCATAAAGGGC
Source organism: Cryptotermes secundus (assembly GCF_002891405.2). Taxonomy (NCBI): domain Eukaryota; kingdom Metazoa; phylum Arthropoda; class Insecta; order Blattodea; family Kalotermitidae; genus Cryptotermes; species Cryptotermes secundus. The sequence continues at coordinate 344,344 of NW_019742550.1, read as the reverse complement.
TGCCAGTCGCTGTTCATTTTAACATTAGGCGATCGTCCCACGTTACAGGCGAAATTACATTTCCTCTATATTCTTGCAGCTAATCCTTCGTACTTTCATTTTTAAAATATTCATTAACAATAAAGTGCAACTCATGGTGATTTCCGTCCACTGGTGATCGAAATGGTTTTGTGGAGCGATTAATTCAGGTTTGATGGAAGATCAGTGAAACTTTTTATGAACTGCAAACTTCTCACAAAACATATCCAGAACTTTCTGGAATTAGTAAATGTAACATTGTCGGTCAGGGTAGCCGAGCGGTCTAAGGCATGCACTGTCTTCGCTCGCTCGGAAGCCGGGATCATGGGTTCGAATCTCACTCAGGGCATGAATATTCAGTGTTTGTATGTGAGTGTGCGTTTTTCTGTGTTTGTGTACAGGCAGAGGCCTTGCGATGAGCTGATCACCCGCCCAAGGAGTCCTACAAAATTTCTAAGATCTAGTAAATTGAAGTGAAACGGAGAGTTTCATGGAGGTTGGCCAAGGCCCAAATTTGGGCTGTAGCGCCAAAGGAAAAACACCTATAACAATAGTCGAATTTCTTACGCTTTCCGCTAAGATTGACGCTGCCCATTATCTCTCCACAATTCGAATCCTCGGAACTCCAATAAAAATAAAGATATTACGTATAAGGTACTCTTCTACACGCAGCCCTTTTTTTAATTCGCATCGTTGGGGGTGGAGTCCAGCTTGGGCCACTCGGCACGTCGGCCACTGATTGGCCTATTGTACCTGCCCCGGGTGATTATGATGATGGAGAATTTGGTGGAATGAAGATTGGCAAGGAAAACCGAAGTACTCATAGAAAATCTGCCCCAGCGCTACTTTGTCCACCGCAAATCCCACTTGACCAAACCTGTGCTCGAACCCGGGCCGCCGCGGTGGGAAGCCACCGGCTAACCGCTTGAGCTATGGCGCGGCCTTACATGCAGCTTACAAAACAGGACAATTGTCTGTCTGTAGCAGCTAAGTGCAACTGTCCTGAAGCAAATATAAGATATATAACACTTCATACACATATCATGGCAAAGCAGACATTCCTTGCCATAATGCTCAATAAAGTCGGAAATGAAATGAAGAACTCGTTTCCCAGCCACATTTGATAAAGATAAAGATAAAGCTATCCACGTAAGAGGCTGTGACGCCCATAGGGTAGTGAGATATTGAGGCTCCCGCATTTTCTAGACAATCGGCTCACGAACCCGCGACCTTCAGGCTTGTAGCATAGTGCCGCAACCAACTACGCTACCGCGTGCCCCCTTGATTTATAATTTCGTAAAAGCTGCATTTAGCAAGAAGAAGAATCTTTTTACCAGCAGATTGGACTTAAATTTGAGGAAGAAACTAGTGAAATGCTACGAGTACATTTGGAGCATAGCTCTGTATGGGGCTGAAACATGGACACTTAGGGCAGTAGATCAGAAACATATGGAAAGTTTTGAAATGTGGTGTTGGAGAAGGATGGAGAAGATCAGTTGGACCGATTATGTGAGAAATGAAGGAGTGTTAATTAGAGTCAGTGAGCAGAGGAATATTCTACACGAAATAAGAAAACGGAAGGCTAATTTGATTGGTCATGTTTTATGCAGAAACTGCCTTCTAAAAGAAGTTATCGAAGGAAAGATAGAGGGGCGGATAGAAATGACAAGAAGACGAGGAAGAAGACGTAAGAAGATGCTGGATGACCTTGGGGACAGAAGAGGATACTGTCATTTGAAGGAGAAAGCTCTAGATCGCATTAAATGGAGGAATTGTTTTGGAAGAGACTGTGGACATGTCGTCTTGACAGATTACTGATGATGATGATGATGATGAACTGATAACGTCATCATTAGCTCGATGCAACAGCAGTTCATGGGATAGCACTTTCAATATCATGTGCTGAATGGTTGTTATGTTCTTTGCATTCAGGTAGCCTATGTTTGACAATGGAGTTAATAACACTTTTTTCGCATAAATTACGTAAGCGTTTATGGGGTGCTCAGAAATATTTAGGATGAAGAAACAGGCATAATTTTAAGACGAATATTATGAATTATTTACTTTTATGAATCATACCAATGTGGTTCTCAGTGTATAAACGGAAAACTTGTTCCACAGAATCTCAGAATTTCAAACATGTTAATAAAATAAACCAAAAATTAAAATAAATTCGACATTCTTGGAACCCCAGAGTCCCAAATACGATATGTACTCTGTCTCAAGCGAAGGACGAGGCCCATCTAGTATACAAGCAGCTTCCGCCTGATTCATTAACACCTATCTCGTGTCTTGCCCCTTCCTGTCTGCCACTACAGGGCAGGAATTCAGTTAGTGTAGTATTCAAATGAAGCAGTCTGCCTTCCCCCACCCTCTCCCGTCTGTACATTTGATTACCTGTGTAGAGAGGAGGCCAGCCATTAAGCAGCCTAGTTGTACACACCATCAAGATTTTGTAAATACCCAAACGCCACTTGGCACAAGGTTCGTCGTGTTAGATTTCATTATATTCTAAAAGCGAAAATAAAGCGATCGTGCAGGCATAGTATCTGTTTATCCATCTTCCTATCAATTGTTTAGGGTCTAAGCTGGGCCGTGCCATAGCTCAAGCTGTTAGTCGCTGGCTTTCCACCGCGGCGGGCCGGATTCGATCCCGGGTCTGGTCAAGTGGGATTTGTGGTGGACAAAGTGGCGCTGGGGCAGGTTTTCTCCGAGTACTTCGGTTTCCCCTGGCAATCTTCCTTCCACCAATTGCTCCACAGTCACCCTCAGCTATCATCTTGGGCTGATACAATAGGCCAGAAGTGGCCGCAGTACAAGGGACTTAGTCTCACCCCACTAGCAATAAAAGAAAAAATAGGGTCTGAGCCCTAGATACGGGCAATGTCTCTTTAACACGTTAAAATACACAAAGCTGTAATTTTATCTTTTACTTTGTGGGCGTGACAATTTAGCAACAAGGACAAATGCTGAGAACATGGCCTATATTTACGCCTAATGTAAATGAAATAACAAAACCAGATAGGAATTTGTATTGCCACGAGTTTCAACATTGTTACTGTTTGATTGTCATCGGCATACAGTAGAAAGTTAAATAAATGTTACAAGTATTTCGCCCTGAAGGGACGCTGTTCTTATAAACTAGACAGTTCCCTTAATAAATTTAGAATATTTTCGAAAGTCTATATTTACACAAAATTTCAGGGCCTTGCTCTAAGCAGAATCAATATCACTACTATCTCAGAATTTGCATTTCCTCCATGTTGATATTTTGTGGTAAAAAAACTCCGCTGCCTATAGTCCGCAAACGAACTATACAGACCGAATGGCCGCCGCTTGTCGGCGAAGTTGGTGCCAACTTTAGCGGATAGAGGGTGTCGCGAGGTCAGCACAACGAATCCCCACGGCCGTTAATCTCGGTTTTTTAGACCGGATCCGCTATTTCCTTGAACTAGCTTCTCAATTATCCTCACGAGGCTGAGTGGACCCCATTCCAGACCCACTACTTCTCAGAAAATGTGGTAGCGCCGGAAATCGAACCCGGGACCTCTGAATCTGTAGCCAGTAACTCTGATCACTAGATCACAGAGGCGGTCTTTGTGTGGTATAAACTTAGAAAAATTATTTTTAAATAGATCAGAAGAAGAAGAAAATTGGGGAAGTCCAGGTTGAGACAATTGACTGTAGCGAATGACTTCGGAGAGCTGAAAGTGATGAATGTAAGGAAGATGAAAATAATAGGAAGATCCTGATCTATCGTAAAGAAGGCGAAGATCCTTGGTAGACCATATAGTCACCAAGGAAGTAAATAAATCAGGAAAGAAGTCAGAAATTTTCATAATGGATATTGGTAAATCCTGTGCAGGGTTTCAGGGTTTGGTACAAGTACTCTGTACGAGTAGAAGGAAAGTGTCAAGTGTGTGGGGCCCGATTGACGTTATTGCGTTCACATCCACATCGAGTTTCATTAAACTTCATCACTAGGTCCAAATATTTGTAGGTGGTATTTACAAACTAAGGGAAAATGTTCTAAAACATATGTTTGGAGACAAGATTTCAGCCTCCACATGGCCGTAATACTCTGTTTGTTTGGTGCGTTTGGCTGATCACACAGCAGGCCGTGAATCGAGAAAACTCTGTAGTTCGAATTTTGTTAAATACTCGTGTATCTATCTATTTATTTAACGTTGCTTTTCTCATCGTTGTACATCATAGTAAATTTAAACAGTTTTTCAAGTCTTGGCAAAATTACAACATGCAATTTTATTTATTTACTTAATTTGACATAATTGAAAACCCGACACCTGTCGACGTCCCAACATCATCCTCAGGGACCTTAGATCAGTCAGTACATCAACAACGTTGTTCAAGTTTCTTTTTACGTGATTATACAAATACCCTAACAACTTATAATATGCTTAGTAAAACAAACAAAGTAACATTGTGTTACGGTAGAGACTGCGTTTTAAAAATTACTTTATGCAATCCAAGGATCATATTTTTTCAATTCAAGCATAAATATATATAAACGGTTACCTATTTTATCATTTTTGCGTTGATTTTAGTGGTTTATATTACAAAGTTGATTTTGAGTAAAGATTAGTATCATTTGTTTATTAATAAGAAGGGCAGTTTCATTTCTGCAGTAGGAGAACTGTTGGGGTTGTGTGTGATGTTATTTATACCAGGTCCAACTCCGAACAGGAAAGAGGTAACATATAGTGCCACCCCAAGAATTTTATATACTACAGGAATGAAGCCATTCTTGCTATTGATAAAGTTGGCGCCATCTTAACTTAAGTCAACATTTTAACATTCACCACTATGATGTACGCAAGAGAAAACATCGTCTACGCTCGTTTATAAGAGTATTTGAATTTAGAACACATTCAGATATTTGAATTGCATAAAGTAATTGTATGAGGCACTATGCTATAAACCGGAAAGTCGCGGGTTCAAGTCCCGATGAGGTCATTGGATTTGTTTCAGTTGACCTAATCCTTCCAGCCGCACTATGGCCCTGGGGTTCACTCAGCCTCTAACAGAAATGAGTACCAGGAATTAATGAAATAATTTTCCTGGGGAGTAAAGCGCGGCCGGCGCGTAAGGCTGACAACCTTACCGCCATCTTTGAGCCGACTGTCTAGATAGTGTGGGACCCTTAACTTCTCACAACCCTATGGGCCTTCACGGCCTCTTACAGAGAAAGCTTTACTTGCTATAAAGGGACTTTTAAAACTTATTATATATTATAACCTATTGTTTCCTCGTGTGTTTTACTAAGCATAGTGTAAAATTTTAGGAAATATGCATAATCATATTTGATAAAAGCTGAGCCATTGAACGAACGCTCCTGAGGATGACATTCTGACTTTGAAATAGGCCGAGTATCCAATTATGTTAAATTAAATAAATAAATAAATAATATGTAATTTGATTAAATTTGACTGTCAATTATTCGCACTGTCTAAATGTGCTTATTAAAGAGCCCTATACCAAAATATATGCGAATTGCACTGTTGACCATTAATTTGGAGAGGACAGCCTAAGCTCTTAATGCTGTTCTAAACAACACGAGTCAAGCATTGAACTGAATCTGGAGTGGTCTCCACTCGGTTTTTTCCACACGAAATCAGTCTGAAAGAAATAGGGTTCATATGCGGACTTAAATTAAGAGGCCCAGAACAGAGACCACTGGCGGCCTCTTATGAAGACCATAATAAACTTCGGCTTCCATAAAATTTGGGTAACTTTCTGACCAGCTGAGTTTTTAATAGATTCTGAAGGAGTCTTGCCCATTCAGTGACGTAGATAAATTTCTTTCTAACGTTATTTTTTATATCTATATGATTCATTTCTGTTCCAAACATGCTCCAGTAGTATTGATAATAATTATTCTCGTTTAAATATATTTGGCATTTTTCGTACATTTTGTGTTGTACCGAATTAATTGGTATTTATTTCAGTGTCTACACTAGTGTTTATATATGGTAAGGAAGTAAAGTTATCCCGGTAACAGGCCGTGGAGGCCTATAGGGTTGTGAGAGGTCGAGGCTCCCACAATTTCTAGACAATCGGCTCACAGATGGCGGTAAGGTTCTCAGCCTTACGCGCCGGCCGCCCTTTACTCCCCAGGAAGATTCCTGGTACTCTTTCTGTTAGAGGCTGAGTCAACTTCAGGGTCATAGTGCAGCTAAAAATTGAAAACATCCATCTCATCGGGACTCGAACCCGCTACCTTCCGGTTTGTAGCATATTACCTCCAACTAAGGTACCACTTGTGCATTTATTAAATAATTTAGCTTTTTCAGTACGTAGTTAAGTCCTAAAACTACTAACCAGTTACTTACACCACAGTGGTGAACTTTCAGAATCATTTAACCTAAAGTCTACATCAGTTGATGTTGCGTGGGAGCACAACCCCGACGCTCCTAGATTAATTGGATGATTATCATGATGGATTATTGTCCATATATATTTTCTACTATTCTCCATTGCTGCTTTCATTCTAGCAGGACAAATATGTACCCGGAAACAAGCGGGGTTGTAGTTTCTCCCAAGAGGCAAACGGTAAACGTGTTACGCAGAACTCAACCTTATTCAATTTGTTAGTGTTTATTAATGTCATTACAAATGCTACGACGGAGCTCCTAATTAGTCAATCACGGACAGATGGAAAGATTTCGTCTTGTTACAAGTCTCATTCCTCACACTCGCTGCTGCTTCTAACTCCTTCCAAATACAAACAAAACAACTATTAGCCTACACAGGGTTCTGGACGGGGAAACGGGAATGAGAGAGATGGACCGTGGCACTGGAGAACGGGCGATTGAAGAGGCACAGAGTGTATATATACGTACATATATATCTGTAGTTTAACGTAATTCTGTGACCGAGAGAGGGAAAACTTCGTTACGTCTTTTGTTAAAATCGCAATTCAATTAATTAACAACCCCTTCGCTACCACCACCATCACCACGTAACAGTCCAGAAGGTCTGTGAGAGTATGCTGGCATCTTGCGGTAAGTAACGTAACTAAGTACATGAGGAATTTGCTTATGGACTTCCAGCCATGGTTTTGTTGCGACAGTGCCAACTCGGTATGACGATATACAAATACTATTTAGTAAGCCGTGTGGATGTGATAGGGATGAGTTAGGACCGTAGAGGGTTGCGCTAGTAAAGGGAAATGACATTAAATTAAGCTTAAGTTAGTCGACCGCAGTTAATTGAGAGTAGCGATTTGCACCTGTGAATGAAATTAGGAGTTGCTTTAGAACTGTTCATTGCGACAGGAACAACAGGTCGGGAGCCCAGCATTCAGAGCAGTTGAATTTAAACATTCCTTTCTTTTCTTCGTACAAAGTTCGGTATATCTGGAGTGTCTCATGAATGGAAACAGCCTAGAATATTGATAGGCATGATAGATGAAATAAAACATAGGATAATTAGCTATTTATTTAAATTACCTAAATTATTTATGCACCTTTTCTATCATACTGTTGAAATAACAATTTTTGAGCAGAATACACTGTAGCAAAACGCCATATACATCTTAAATTTGTCCGTTTGTATACATTCTTTTCTTTAAATATGATTGGAATAATTATAAATTTATACCTGCTGTGTTATCGCGCAAAAGTAATATATAGACTTATTCTTATTCTTCTTTTCTTTCTATTTCTGTTGCACCCACTAAAAGCATAGGCCATCCGTGAAACTCTTCGTTTAACTTCAGTTATATACAGACGACGGCCTGAAGTTTTTTCTTTCTGATATTATGTAAACCCAAAACGCATACGTTCAATCGTGTGGTAATCAAGTATCCAAGTTTTAGTATCATTTCTGTCGACTCTGATAATTTTCATATTGATTTACTGTCATAGAGAGATTGATAAGTATTACAAGTGTTAGAAAATAGAACTTCGAAGGAGATACTTAAAGGTAATATGAATTAAGTGAATGAGAACTTTAGGACATTACACAAGGATGTCTAGGAAATTTATGAATTATACAGAGTTTGGGTAAGTTATTCGCTCATGGAGCTGAGCCCTTCTTGAGAGGCCGCCAGTTGTGCAGCTACTCAAGAACTTCCCAGGACTTTATGGAACCCGAAAATTCATTACCGTCTTCACAAGAGCCCTCCACTGGTCCCTATCCTGAGGTCCATCCTATCTCTCTAAGATCCATTTTAATATTTTCCACCCACCTTCGTCTTGGTCTTCCCAATGGTCTCTTTCCATCTGACTTTCCCAACAATATCCTATATGCATTCCTCTTCTCCCCCATTCGTGCTACACGCCCTGCACACCTCATCCTCCTTGACTTGATCATTCTAATTATACTTGGAGAAGAGTACAAGTTATGAAGCTGCTCATTATGCAGTTTTCTCCAACTTCCTGTCACTTCATCTCTATTTGGTCCAAATATTCTCCCCAACACCATGTTCTCATACACCCTCAGTCTGTGTTCCTCCCTTAATGTCAGAGACCAAGTTTCACACCCATACAGAACCACAGGCAAAATTATAGTTTTGTATATTCTAATTTTTATGTATTTGGACAGCAGACGAGAAGACAAAAGATTCTGGACTGAACGGTAGCAAGCATTACCCGAATTCAATCTCCGCTTAATTTCCTCCTGAATCAGGTTTGATTTATTTAGTCGTTCCTAAATATCTGAGCTGTACCACATTTTCAAAACACCTGTTACGAGTAAACAATTAGTGTAGTGAAATCTGAAGGTTAAGATTAACAAGAATAACATAGACGAATATATGGGTTGGAAGACAGTACATTATTGATAATTTTTCGGTTGAAATCACTTTGAGAGTGACCACTTGAAAATCCGAGAAGGAGATATTAGGATAATATTGAAATGGAAAGTGTCTAGTGGCCTTTCTCATTAACGCTCACTATCACAGATATTTTGATAAATGACGAAGGTGATTATAACCTGAAGAGAAACCAATATCCCTCACAGGCTGAAGTGATCCGAAAATAAATTATTTTATGATCATTTTAATAAAAAATCTTAACTCTAAATGTTGTAAAAACTCTTCGCTGTGTTTGCCGTATATAGTAAGTCGCGGAGGAACATAACGGTCAGCTTTTAACTTTCTTGTTCCCTGCAGAGAATGCCTGGAATTCAGATCTCTCTTGTGGTGACGTCAGTACATAAATGTGTCTGTTGAATCGTCACAACAAATGAAAATAAATTCCGCTGTATTGTTCCGTCCTGTATAGTTAAGGTCTTCAGACATGTAAGTCCTTTCAAGGAATTGTTCTAGCATCCAAGCAGATTGAAACTTCGAGAAATAATTTTCTGAAATTTCCTGAACTTGCTTATGGGTCAAAGTCATTCTCCTTTTAAGTTTATTTGTATATGTTGGTATCGCTGCGCTCCCGAGAGAGATAATCGGATATGTAACATAGCCCGATTTGCAGAGTAAATCAAACATAACTGATGCACAATCAAAACTCTCTTACATCATTGAAATCTATGTANATTAGCTGTGGCCGCCCCTTGAGGTGCACATATTGTTGGTACTCGAGGGTTCCAACAATAGCCACCTCCGTGATCTTTATAGTTGTGAAAAGCTCACTAATAACAAACCACGGCACTCGTGCTGCATTTGTTCTCGTTCTCTCTCCAGGCCACGTGGTAAGTCCCTCTGCCGCATTAAGCTAGACAAATTGAGGGGTTCAACTGGGTAAACAGGCAATTCTATGAAGAACAGCTTATGCCTACACTATTTCTAACACCTCACATTCGATATAAACTGTATGCACGCTTACAGCTAACAATAACATAACAAACTACCTTAGAATAACAATTCATCTTATATATTCTGAAGTCAACAGACTTGGCTCGTATACTTTGAGGTTTTCGAAGTTAACATATTTTCTGACTTAAAAAAGCAAGCTTAATTTTCTATTTACGTGATTTACTTTATTTATTATTGAATAATATGAAATAACATAAGAAGACTTTTTCTTTAGTTAGGGAATCCTGTCCTATAACAACATATACCATACTCCAAAGAACTCGCGATAGCAGTAGCGCCCTCCAGTAGCATGCGAATAACAACTTTACGTCATACAGTAGCGGAAATTTGTGCGGCAGATGCTAGGATGTTAGTTTCAAAGGTTACTTCGATAAAGATGCTTTATTCATATTTTTACTATTTACTCTCTTAGTAATACTTTAATATATATGTATATGTATTTGAAGGTCATTTTTCCGTTTATCACGTATTATATAACGAGATTTCAATAAAGTTAAATATCAGAGTATCTGTAAGAAAACAGCAAAAGAAAATGGCATATTTTTAAAAATGCCCAACTGGCGTCTTATGGAATAATGTTCCTTCGCACTGGAACAATACCAACAATATAAAATGAAATGATTGCTGTTTTGTGGTGGGCATGTGGACGGAAATTAGTTATTAACACAGAGATCCTCTCTTTTGATTTATCTTAGACCAGTGTTTCTCAACCGCCGGGCCGCGGTCTCACAAAGTTTGAGAACCACTGCCTTAGGCACTAACGTCTGACAGAAAAACAGACGAGCTCAATGGATTTTAGAGTAATTGAAAAGCTCCTTCACAGCAATCGATTTTGCTCTATCGGTAAGGATGGCATGAAAGGAATATCTTAACTCATAGCATGGGCCACGCCATAGCTCAAGCGGTTAGTCGCTGGCTTCCCACCGCGGCGGCCCGGGATCGACCCCGGGTCTGGTCAAGTGGGATTTGTGGTGGACAAAGTGGCGCTGGGGCAGGTTTTCTCCGAGTACTTCGGTTTCCCCTGCCAATCTTCATTCCACCAATTGCTCCACAATCACCCTCACCTATCATCTGCGGCTGGTACAATAGGCCAGAAGCGGCCGCAGTACAAGAGACTTAGTCCCACCCCACTAGCAATAAAAGAAAATACTCATAGCATGATGTTAAGAGCTCTCGTGTGTTGTCTGGCATTGTTAAAGAAAAAATGAAAACATAAGCGCTGGCAGAAGACCAGAGGAACACAGAACTATGTGACAGAATTCATAACATTGCAGCAGATTATGCAGTTTTTAGAAGGAATTGTTCGCATATTGCGACAGAAGCGAATTGGAATCCGCTCAGGAAGAACAATAAAGTTCCCGGTACAACAATGCAAAAAATGTAGGGTTTGATTATCTCGCGGCGGCTATTATGAAGAGTTCTATCTTCTAAGATAAAACTGCATGCAGTATGTTGTAAGTTAACAGATGTTTCAGAGAGATATGTTGCTTCCATCTGTAGGGTTTTAGAGTCAACCAAACAAGAATCCATCATGAAGCAGGTAGCAATGCCTTTCAGCGGACTGCATGGCAATATATTCGAGAGGATAGAATTCTTCATGGCGAAGACTGTTTCCTAAATGTAATATCGATCCGGCAAAAAGGAAGAGACAGGCTACGAAACTGGGAAGAGCAGCTGAAATGATCAGGTCTGAAAGTGTAATGCAGATACATAGGAAGCCGCAGCAAATTTGACTCGCAGAATATAGCGGGCATAAATTATGATAAAAGATGATCAAGACGGGAGAAAATAATAGCGCCTGAGCATGCAGAAAATATTGTTCTTAGGTAAGGAACGCGCTTGGGCAATCCCCATATAACATTTTCCAACGGAAAGAATAAATAAAAGTGTGGTGAAAATTTTCAAGAAGTATCTACCTCTGAAATTACTGCGAAGTGTTCATAAAATGGATGCATCAATATTCAAAACTGAAATACGCTGGGAATATCTTATTAATTTACGATCGTACCAAATCTCACTTCGAGACTAGTACTGTATAAGTTACTGAAGAAAATTATCCCCTGTTTTGCCTTCCCAGTAACTGCTCACGTGAGTTACAAAAACGTGTACAAGCCCTTTAAAGATGTTTGGGTCGAAACAGTGCTTACCCACTGGATAACTGAAGGTGTTAGAGCGATCACACGAATGAAATTAAATTTTCTGAAGGTGGTTCAGAGCTATGATTCGGAGCAATATCACCGCAGGATTAAAAATATAGGCATATGTACATTAATCCAAAAGCAATATCCTAATCCATATCATCTCCTTCTGAATAGAGATATTTCTTTTTTTTACTAGTGGGGTGGGACTAAGTCCCTTGTACTGCGGCCACTTCTGGCCTATTGTACCAGCCCCAGATGATAGGTGAGGGTGATTGTGGAGCAATTGGTGGAATGAAGATTGGCAGGGGAAACCGAAATACTCGGAGGAAACCTGCCCCAGCGCCACTTTGTCCACTACAAATCCCACTTGACCAGACCCGGGATCGAACCCGGGCCGCCGCGGTGGAAAGCCAGCGACTAACCGCTTGAGCTATGGCGCGGCCTCTGTATAGAGATAACTTAGACCTATTTTGGATCCAGTGTCATAAGATTATTATATTTTGGACTGTTCATCTGACAAGAATATCCCTAATGACCTAATATCTGGACCTTTTGAATGTCCGAGCCCTCTGAACTGGACATAAGTTTTCAGAAAGTACTCACCAGCCCAAGGTTACGTATCCCACGACGTCCATCTACAAATGGAAGGAGACAGCAACTGTTAAAACTATGATTAATCATCGTAAAAATGTACGATTACTAAGGTGACTAAGAATCATCAGCGTGACCAGTCCAGTGGAAAATTGTCCACTCGAACATATTTTAGGATATCCAGAAAAACACTTATTCTCCTTTCATGTTTCAACACAGCAACCAGATACAATCAAGGCCCAAACAAATAAGATTAGGGAGACACAGTTCTGCTAAATAGAACAGGTTTGCATATATGAGAATATGCATTTACTGCAATAATTGCTGTATATGCACGTAGAGAGTATCAGCCTCACTGCTGAGGGCAAAGGGTCTCTCTTGGGAAACTGATCCTGCTTTCAAAGTAGTTATTTTTCCTACACTTTATTATTATGGTATCAAATTAGCTCATTTACTGTTACGGTTTGTAAATTTATGTTTATCTGTTTGTAAAAATTATGACAGCTTGAAGCATAAATTCCTCATAAATAGCTTATAAAATTCTGCTCCTACCTCGCAGGAAACACATTTCCTTCCACTCGGCGCTACAGCTCAGGGTGAGCTTTGGCCTCCTGAACACACTGCCTCCACTCTTCTCTGTTCTTCACCTTTCCTCCCCGTCCTTTCACTTTCATTTTACGGAGATCAACATGTACATCCTCCAACCATCTCAGCTCCTTTGCTAATTTCGATTTCCATTAAATCCATCCATCCGAGGCTGATTGTCTGGTTTCTGAACCAGGTGGTTAGCCTCACCCCTAACCCCCAACCTGGAGGACCAGGGTATCGCTCTTCGTCTGGCTCCTACCCCTTGACCTGTCCGGCCTGGGTGATCCTACCAGTAGCTACGCTACCGCCGGCAGAGCTCTCAGGGTCTCGGGAGCACTGAAACCCTACCACCACGAAAAGATGGAGACACCATCGGTGGGCAGAAAACACATTACCCTTCAATATAAAGACAAACCGGCTAATGCTGCGGATTAGGAAAATAGTTATTGATTATTCGAGAATCACACGAACCACATAAATATGTTCTACAAAATCCAGGGATTTGTATGCATGAAGGTAGTACATATAGTAAGTATTTTACTTCAAAGAATTAAGCAGTTTTGCAATACAGTTCTTCTAGTTTGTCATACTTCGTTTTAATAGTTTCAACTTTCAGCCTATTTTAAATACTTTCAAAAAGATATATATAGGCTTATGAGATCACCAAACCTTCTGTGTGCCTGTGAAACCACCCTCTTAACTTTTGAATGCCTGAAGCAATCTACATGAAACTTGGTAAATATATCGTGACACTTGAGGCCATCTCAACGGAATACTCCCATCAGTCTGTGTGTCTGCATGTGTTTCCCGTCCCCGGTCGTTATTAGGCAACGGCTCGGTAAAAACAATAATACGGCAACGAATACACAAGCAACGATAGGTGAATTGTTCGAAGCGTCGTGTTCTTTGAGGTCCGTGTCCTATCATAGCGATCAGTTCTTCCCAGAACTTCTTGTTTCTGCATTGCTATCCAGACAATAATTTTATTATATATCATTTTTCTTTTTGCAGTTAAAATAAATTTATGTTAGACATTCCTCGATTCTCTATTTCAGCTTGTTTAGCCTACTTTCATATGTAGGCCCAATTTGAACAGACTTTGGTCCTCATTTGGAATTTGAGTCTCTTAAAATACCCAGTTACAAATTTCTTTCTCTTTTTCTCTTCCTTAAATGGAGAAGTTTGTGTATATATATATTTATATAATACTCCACTAAATTAATAACACGTGTCTATGATTTTAGTTGCTTTGAGTGAGAGAAAAATACATAAAAATTTCCATACTAACGTGGGCCTTAGCTGGTGGAACTACTTTATAAGCACTTACTTACTTACTTACTTACTTACTTACTTACTCATGGAGCTGAGCCCATCTGGAGGAGCCGCCAATTCTGCAGCTACTCAAGAATTTTCCAGAATTTTATGGAACCCGAAGGTTCATTACCTTGTTCACAAGAGCCTTCCACTGGTCCCTATCCTGAGCCAGATCTATCCAATCCGTACCATCCCATCCTATATCTCTAAGATCCATTCTAATATTTTCCACCCACCTACGCCTTGGTCTTACCTGTGGTCTCTTTTCTTCTGGCTTTCCGACCACTATCCTATACGCATTCCTCGTCTCCCCTATTCGTGCTACATGACCTGCCCACCTCATCCTCCTTGACTTGATCATTCTAATTATACTTGGAGAAGAGCACAAGTTACTTTATATAGACACATTAACAAGAACTGAATATTTTTCAACAGTGCTACTAAGCGCGCACATTTCTAACGAAAAGTCAAATTCGAATCTAATAGAAACGCTGTATAACGGTATATGAGTTCGAATGTCGGATGTTAACTTAAGAAGAAATGACAACCGCGGAGACGTCAGAAACGGCTTCCTTAGAGCTGTTGCTGTGTGCAGAAAAATGGATCAGAAATAATTGACGATATTAGAGAACAAATGCGAATAACTGGTACTTATATAATAATAAAAGCTATCAAAATAATTTTTCAGAACTTTTGGAAAAATTATCTGAATATCGAGTCACCAAGTTGTTTTCTTAAAATCGACGAGTGTGAAGCGGCAATGAGGTCTGGCATACATATGCATGTACATATATACATATATATGTATGCCATCAGAACAGACCAAGAACTAAATTCATGATATTATTATGACCTGTTATTATTATTATTATTATTATTATTATTATTATTATTTTTGACTGATAATGTGTTTGTCTAATGTTTGTAAAATTTACAAGTAGTTACTTTCATCTACAATGTGCTAAGTCTGTAATTGGCCTTGCGGCTGTTGACTTGGCACATAAATAATAAAGAATTGAATTGAATTGAATTGAATTATCACTGTTATTATTGCTATGTGGAAGTAGCTCAAAAGATATATTTTATAAATTTATATGATAGGCCTAGGTCGTTGCCATTCCTAACGAAATACATTCCCCTGCAATTATATGTGGGACACACGGCAGCGTAGTTGGTTGAGGCACTATGCTACAAGCTGGAAGGTCGTGGGTTCGAGTCCCGATGAGGTGGATTTTTCATTTCACCCAATACTTCCTGCTGTACTATGGCCCTGGGGTCCAATCAGCCTCTAACAGAAATGAGTACCAGGAATCTTCCTGGGGGGGTAAAGGGCGGCCGGCGTTAAGGCTGACAACATTACCGCCATCTGTGAACCGATTGTCTAGATAATGTGGGACGCTCAACGTCTCACAACCCTATGGGCCTTCATGGCCTCTTACAGGGATAGCCTTTACAGCTATATGTTTCTTATTGCCAAGTTTCACAACTTTTCCTTATTTATCGACATGAACTCATAAACATCGTATTCCTACAAATTGTTATATTTATGAAGAAAAGAGCCGCAACAGGCATGACATATTATACGTTCCCATTTCATGCACGGACGTATACTGCACTAATGATTCAAAGCTCGTGTAAAGTGAAGAGACTGAAGTACACATCACTTAACAACTTGAAAGAAGGGGACCTGAGTTCGACACGTGGATTATTCAAATTCAATTAGCGGTGCTAATTTCCTCAAGTGTTACCATTCTTTGAAATATGCCGTGACTACTACATAATGGAGCAGAGTTCTTTTTGAGAAGCTGGCAGTCGCTCAGCTCTTCAAGCAATGTCACATTTTGTATTGAATCCGCAAGTTCTTTTCCTATTCACACGAACACGCCGCTGAGCCTGTTGTGAACCAGTGACCTCAGCCCACATCCCTACACAACAATAAATAGAAACAACAGCATTTTAAATCAACGCTCTTGGTAATATTATAAAGAGAATTGGATAGATTATAATATGCAACTTAGAGGACCGGGGGCATGCGGTAGCGTTTTTTGTTTAGGCACTACGCTTCAAGCCGGAAGGTCGCGGGATCGAATCCGGATGAGGCCATTGGATTTTTCAATGGTTATAACTCTTGCAGATGCACTATGGCCCTGTGGTCAACTCAGCATCTAAAAGAAATAAGTACCAGGAGCGTAACGCTGACAACCTTACCGTCATCTATGAGCCAACTGTCTACATGTGGGGGCCTCGACCTCTCACACCCTTATGGTCCTTCATAGCCTGTTACAGGGACAGCAGCTTTTACTTAGAGGACTACACTAAATTTCTGTAAGTTCTTTATGGAAAGCCTCACACTATAAGTTGCCGCAAATCGTAATAGTGGAGGGATTGAATAGGGAAATAGGAATGTCATACATTTCTTGCGTTTGAAATTATGTGATCTCGGGAAGGATGCTGAATTCCTGGTACAGCAGATTACATGTCACAGGCTGTTACAACATTTACATTTCGCTGTAACAAACCAACTCACTACACAGTCTAAACGCTTTGGATAATGTATTTTTTTGTTATTACTCTTCTTACAAAACCCCTTTCGAGAGCTTTACCTACATAACTCCACCTCTCCACTCAATGTTAATGTATTTATACTAGCCGGGAGTCGGCGACAAACAGAATCCTCATCTAATTACATTCCTAGTTAGCTCAGACCAGCTCCCCGTCGCGTTTCACTTTTTATTAGCATTTAGCCTATACATGTATATAGACTGTGTCTCGTCCCTCTCTACCTGGTTTTGCTTCAGTTCAGACCATGAAGCTATGATGTCCATAAAACGGTTTATCCACTCTGATGATAGAAGTGCTATGCTCTGTGTGCGCTCATACCAAAATGGCGGGAGGCAGTGGTATCCCCTCGCCTAGTGCACCAGGCAGAGTATAATTGTGTTTGCATTCCGAGGTAGGGATGCCTCTCATTCATTAGTGAAAATCCTTCATTACTTGGCTTTTTGGAAAAGGGTTGGAAGGGGGGGGGGCAGAGTGGAAAGAGAAGGGAGAGGTAAAAAAAATTGTCTGGATAAAATTCACTTGGTTTTCTGCTATGTACGAGAGGCACCGAGCAAGATTATGATAATTAATTTACGCTCCTATGTTATTTCCTCTCTTTTAGTTTGTTAAACGAAAACTGTTATATTTTTGTATACAGGGCACACTGTGACTTCATTAGGCTTCTGTGACGGTACAGCTAGGCTGATTCATTTTACTAACATTTTAAAGGGACTTTAAAAATCAGTTGATATAGTATATAAAGTTTCAAGGAGTTGAGATTTAATGTGGCTTTTGTACGCACCCATCACATTCAAAGGTTAATGAAAGTAAATGACTTACGTTCTAGAACAGCGCTTTGCAAACTGCGGCATCGGCCCACTGCGGGTACTGAGGCAGTTTTCAAGTAGTACCACAATTCTTCCGTATGGTGCGTTTTGAATAATTATTTTTCTAATATCGTAAAGAAATTTATAATGAATTAGAGAATAGCGAAGAAGTGGTGCTATGTGACACGTGACCTCAATGTAATGCCTCTATCAGCTGAAGAAAGAATGATTTGATCAAGTAGAATTCTCCCTAAGCCTCTTTCTTACGCGGCCCAAGAACTTGTTCGATATTTTCAGGGGACACCTAGCGTAAAAGTGAGAGAACAACATTTGTTCTAGAGCAAAGAGACCTGGAAATCATCATTTGTTGGTTCGCTGCCTGTTTCATTGTATTAAGACCCACATAGATATTTTAATATTTTGATGTCATAGTAAATTAATTACGTACTTTAAATGAACACCTAGTTTCTAGAAAACTGAAATTAACGGCCTTGGGGATTCGTTGCGCTGACAACGTAACACCCTCTATCCGCTAAAGCTGGCACTAACTTCGCCGATAAACAGCGGTCGCTCGGCCGGTATAGTTAGCTTGCGGACTAAAACCACGGAGTTACAAATGAACACCATGCTCCATATTAGTGTATCAAGTACAGTCTGAATTTCAAACGTTTTTGGTGTTTTTTTACCACGTTCTCAGGATCTCTGTATCCTGCTGAATGGTGGGACAATTTCTGAAATGGAAATGATTTGGAAGGAAGAGTCAGTGGTAAAATCAAGGAAGTATCGTGACATTTTCCTAGATGGATAGAGGAAACCGTTAATATCCTGAGTCAGGACAGTTGAAGTCCAGGGTGAGATTGCAACCGAAGTGCTGTCGGATAGAAGTCTAGAGCAGTCCACCACACCAGCCTGCTCCCTGCAAAAGGAATTAGGAGTGATCTTCTTCATTAATAGATAGGGTAATGAGCGTAAACTTATATTTCACGGAGCCTGTATGAATACACAAAGTATGAGTGTAATAGTCGTTCAAAATTAAAAAAAGGTTTATTTATTCTTTATATAAACTGTAAACTTTTCAAATTTTTACTTCATCTGCGTGACCTCCACTCAGGTTTTTGGTTTTGTATATTACCGTACATAGGCATAGTTCAAACTGGTTTCGTCAGGAAGGGAGGACGTACACCGCACCATTTGTCATAGTCATGACACAGAAAGGTTCCGCTGTGTATGTTCAGCACACTTTGCACTTCACTACAAGTCTGGCCTCTGTTATCCCGAGAGGAAGAACAGAATTTGGTACAACGTAAGTGTCTTGGTGTCCGTCATAATCTGGCCAGGAGCCAAAATAGACTTAATTCCATGGCGACAGGGTCGTGAGATGGAAGTGACCGTAGTGCAGCCAGTGTCACGCTACTTTAGTAATTGCCTAGGAGTATAGCAAAGCTGAGGGGTAGGCACTTACCAGTTCAGTGCTGCAAGCTTCTTGTGTTATTTTCCGGCAGTATTGTAAGAGTTTAAGATCTGAATCAGCCTCGGAATGAGACAGTTAGCAACGCCAGCCTCCCTTTGACTGCAAGCGATTCCATTTTTCAACACAAAGAAAAAACTTAGGGTAAATGCTGAAGTTACAAAAGCAGGAACGAACACAAAACTAAGACAGTAATTATACATGCGTTTATATGATGGCCGTGACTTTCCAGCGCTTGCGAGTGTGGCCCTTCAAGGCTGGCATGCGAAAAGCAGAGAAAATCTAGCGCAGTGGTTCTGCATAAAGAAGATGTTAAGGCCAGTTGTAGTTTGTTGCATTGAGGCGTAACTATTAAACAAAGACACGACTTTTGATGATAAAATTATCACTGTGCTTAATTGTCATGCCATGAACTCCTATAATGAGGGGAATACTCTAGCCAATCACAGACTTGGCTGTAGGGCCCCCCCCTCTCTGTATGGCTCTACAGCCCTTAGGACCTTTGCCGGTTTTTCAGTTTCTTAATCCTATACACAATCGGTGGGACTCCTTGGACGGGGGATCAGCCAGTCGCAATTCTGCTACCCACACACAGAACAAGACAAACACAGAATAAACGCATGCAGACAACCATGTCTCGAGTGGGACACGAACCCGACGATCCAAATGTTAGAGCGGACGAAGACTGTTCATGCCTTCGACAGTCCTGCTGCTATAATCTGAAAAACAGAATGAAGAATTAATGAAAAAGTTTGTATATTATTTCTGATACACAAATGATCTTGAATAATTTACCTTTGAAACTCCGTCGATTGTTTCCCAGTAGATCATTGTCGTTTAGTGAACGGCGGACGACACTGAAATCCGTCACATCGACTGAAGAGGGTCAATGCTACACGTTTTGGTCCATATTGTTGGTATCGCTGCTTTCCCGAAGATTTCGTTACGGAGGTTTTTTTCCTAGAGATGATTTTCATAAATAACTGAAATTTAAAGAGAATAATTATACTCCTTTTCGAAAAAATCGCTATTTTTTTGTCTTTGAAAGGGGCTTCTGAAAAGCCACTATTTTTGGAGTAAGAATGCTCATAAACACGGGTACCAACCTATCATGGATAAACTGCGAGATGCCGAGCTTCCGTCGAACCGTTCCGTCTCTAGCAAGGCTCGCCCTTATATACGAGTATACGCAGACGGCATTCCAGAAACAACTTTCCCGGATTTATGGAATATGAGAACGTGTAATTTCTTTAAAATCTCGGGATGGATTTTTCTTCCTTGTTACAATTCTTTCTCATGCTAAGGTCCAGTAAGGAGTAATTTAGAAACCAGTCCTCCCAGATCTGTTTCTTTGTCTTCCATATGACAAAATTATAAGCTCATTTCCCTGAAGCTGATATATGGTAGTTAACAACTGAACATTCGAACCGGTATTAAATATTAATCATGAAGTTCCGGTTGTAGGGAGTGGAGGTAAAACTCCACGCATTTTTAAATTAAACTTAGTTGGAAAGTCATTTCCGTTTTCGGTAACTTAATGAAAAATATAGATCTTTACAGCTACTGCATCTTGCTAAGCGATAGATAAAATCTTATTACACTATTCAGTTTCGTTTGTGCAATTTATCATGATATACTTAACAAGTGAGGAATAATAAATATCCATAGTGATCGAAGCGAGATGATCCATACGAAACCTTAGACATCTGCCCACTCCAATGTACCGGGAGCAGACCCGGCGTCCATTTAGCCACAGGTCTATAGAAGACCAACTGTCTGTCCTAATGAAGGCGAAATACAACTCCATGCGTTACCCCTTAAGCTCGTTGTTCGTAAATACGCTAGCCATGGTGACAATAATGTCACGTTATAATCCCCCCAGCTGCTTTCGAAAAGCACATTTTAAGGGCAACTTTATCACATCTGCCGTCTCCCCTCCCACAAAAGATAAAGCTCAAACTTCTATGCCGTAGGAGCTTGTTATATACGAGGAAATCACATACCAGGTTTCTCATGATTTTCTCTTATTTAATCTATCCCTGTAACAGGCCGTGGAGACCCACGTCAAGGATGCCACATTTTCTAGACAATCGGCAATGGCGGTGAGGTTGTCAGTCTTACGGACCGGCCACCCTTTACCACCAGGGAGATTTCTATTAGAGGTTGAGTCGACCCCAGGGCTATAGTGCTGCTGGAGGGATTAAGTAAATTGAAAAATCCAATGACCTCACTGGGAATCGAACCCGGGACCTTCCGGTTTGTATCACAGTGCCTCAACAAACTACGTTACCGCGTGCCTCCCTGCTTTCTGCTGGCTCACATTGTTGCTCGGGAACCGGCTCTTGTAAACACTGAAATGAAAGTTAATTCCATACGTGGAGAGAGATTTCTTGTACAGCTGAGCGAAGAGAGAGACACTGGTGTACAGAACATGAGTGGACTCATTCGTAGTTCAACCAACAGCGTCGTGCAATGAGTTTATGAGAAGATAATTATTATTCTGCTGGCCTAGAAATTCTTGGATATTATGACGGTTCATCATAATGTAATCGTAATCCTGCAGCTTGGACTTATACTGAGCCAGTTCAATCCACTGAATACAGAACAAACTCTTTCTCAATGATTCACGTTCAAGTGGCATTCCATTTAGGACTAACTAACTAACTAACTAACCAACCAACTAACCAGTTAACTAACCAACTAAGCAACTAACTAACTAATTTCTTGGAGCTGAGCCCTTCTTGAGCAGCCGCCAATTCTGCAGCTACTCAAGAAATTCCCAATATTTTATGGAAGTGGAAGGTTCATTATCGTGTCCAAAAGAGCCCTACACTGGTCCCTATCTGAGCCAGATCAATCCAGTCCATACCACCACATCATATCTTTCTAAGATCCATTTTAATATTATCCACGCACGTAAGCCTAGGACTCCCGAGTGATTTTTGACCTGAAATTTACGGATAAAACTGTATGTAATATTATGTTGTAGCATGCTGTTGCACTTTTCACTTAGTGGCGATTGGTTACAGTCTCACGCGCAACACTATGTTCTATAAAATTTAATAACTTTAAACCCTTTGAGAACAAGACAGGCAGGACAAAACACAAAAAGAGAGAACACAACCCACCAACTCACATGCGAATCGAGAGGACCTGTATATTTAACAATATAAGCAACAAAGGAAAACAGAAGTTTCCTCGACAAATAATTTTAACACCTGATGATAACTATATTGGTCGAAACAAGTAGTGATGGACTTTTAAACTTTTGAACTTTTCAAGTTAATAAATCTTATAGAACATAGTGTTGCACGTGAGACAAACTGTCATGTCATTCAGTTATTAAGCTTTTCACTAAACAGTTTTCTCCTGACCGGTCACGGTAGCTGAGCGGTCTAAAGGTGTGATTCGCAAGAAGCGTTTCAGCCGCACGACTCAAGCCGCAGCGGCTGTGCGATTGCAGCATGCCTAAGACGCGGCTTTAATCGGGTAGATTTGGTGCGACTGGTGTAAACACTTCCCGATAGTGAGAGGGATTCACATGGATAAAAGCGCTGCTCGAGCTGAGGAAGACGATGAGATTTTGCACCTGACATTGAGCGAGAATGGAGGAAGTACACGCAGATCTGTGCATGACCTGTTCAAAGCAAGATCTAAATCTATGCCTTCCCCTCAGAGAGGGCCACCAAGTGTCACAGCCATGCATGAGACATAATATTATAATTTACTGTAGTTCAATCCTCTGGTGTTCGGAATATACGCCGGAAGATTGTTTCGAAATTTAAATCGCCTATTCGCATTGCTGGTAATTACACAGAGAACTACAATTTTGAAATGAAGTCTGTTAATACCGGTACGAATAATTAGGCACAAGGATCATAACAATTTAAGTTACAAGTAAAAAACTCTCCGATCTTTCTGCAAAGTGCAGAAGTTTCTGACTCTGAATCGATTAAAGCGTTGCATAATATCGATTATATATCTAACAAATTATTATGCCTGAAACAGATTGTCCACGAACATTCTTATTAAAATAAAGGAATTTCTTCTCATGAGACACAAATTTAAAAGGGACACATGTAAATATAAAGAATTTCCTTTGTTACCCCTTTGACTGGGTACATTCAAAGTTCCAGTTGTCCATATGAGAGCTCTCACCGGCCTTGTCATTTGAACAAGTGTTGAACAGCCCTCCTGGGATTGTCACTAGCAGATGTGCCAGCAAAGGGTTCGGCTCATTGGGAAGTGGAGAGGTAGTTCAAGTGCTGTTCCATGAAGCGCGTCAAACCGTGATCAAATACCTTTCATAAAAATTAAAAGCTACAATATATAAACATAAAAGCAGAACTTAATGTCTAAATCGAAGTGTTGTTAAACTGTGTTGGAGGGCTTTCTTCGTAAGAGTCACTTGACGAGTTCACCGGAGATAGGCCATCCAGCTGTCTGAGTAGCGACGTACGGACGCTGTTGTCAGAGTGCGCGTGACATAAGGGTAACCTCCTCCTGCTTGAGGTTTTAAATTGAGCGCCGAAATATAAGAGTATAGTGGCATCAAACATCGTGGCTTTAGTCCGCAAGCGAACTATACCGACCGGGCGACAACCGCTTGTCGGTAAAGTTAGTGTCAACTTTAGCGGATAGAGGGTGGCGCGTGGTCAGTGTAACGAATCCCCACAGCCGTTAATATCGATTTTCTAGACCGGAGCCGCTAATTTTCAATTCAAATATCTCCTCAATTATCATCACGAGGCTGAGTGGACATCTCTAGAAGTAACTGAAGATGTCGGTGCATATAAGCGAACACAATGTTTGGGTGTTTAGAAAGAGCCTACTGGGTCAATACTAACTAATGTAATATATATAATGTACGAGTATTGAGAGAAAGAGATATGACTTTACATGACAATTAAAAAAATCAAATCTAGTTGGATAGTTATTTAACGACACCTTCAGTGACTCCGATAAAATGATTAATGAATCTGGAGCTGTTGGCGGAATAACAACTTCGTCCACCCACAAATCCCTGTAACCGAACTTGGATCACCGTGGTGGGAAGCCGAAGATGTTTCTCTTCCAACTTTTAATCATACCAGATCTCAAAATGCCGCAAGACGTGTTGAGATGCTTAATGAATATTTATTCTTAAGGCAAGCCCCAGTCGAATTCCGTCTTGCCCTTACAGTGAAATCTGTGGGCGAGAATGAAACCAAAACGTGCATTCAGGAATTGCAGGGTCAAATTTACATGTACCAGAGGTTAGGAGATTCATTTATTTCTCAGTATTGGAAAAAAAATCACAACAAACGACTACATTATCAATCTACCAATCCAATATGACAACCGAAATGACACGTCTATTTGTTAATTACCCATCCTCCCAAATGGAAACGACTGAATTTCTGTTCACTTTCGGGTCACGTTTTCCGGTAGATATAAGGAGATCATGAACTCAGGCATGACGGGTTAAAGTTGCTAAAACATTTGGAGCTGAACAAATAAAGAATAATAGCCTTAAATTCAATGATGAAGGAAAGGAAACTGAATAATGATAAAGCTAAATTAAATAAACATCGAAAGATTATTTAATAAATTTTAGATTTGCAACGCGTCATAACAGTTCAAAATTTATTTGGGAAAAGAAGAACATTTGCTTCAAAAAGTTAGCTGTAGCAATTTTATATCCCTGTAGGCACCTGGATATTTCCTTCGTTGTTGCAACCGCTTCTCTCCGATTCAGAACATGTTTCCTAGGGAAAATTGTCGTAGAAGCAAAATTAGTTAAGGACATACAGCCTTCGGAAATTATTCTTCTATGCCTCTACGCAGAATAATCGTTATAATGATACGCCACGAAACACGTAAGAATACAGAAATGTGTTTATTGTTTATTGCTTTATTCACTTCATAAATTGAATGTATTACAGACATACTTCTCTGAGTCACCGACAAATTGAGAATGAGGAGGGCGCGCCTGTTCTCGTCCTGTTTTAAGATGCAAATTCAGCATTTGGACTGAGAAAACCCACGAAAATCTTATTATAAGTTTGAAGCCGTTGAAACACGTGATGAGCTCAACAAGTACAGAAAAATGTATTGGTTGCTTGGACGCAATTCTGAGCTACCAATCCACAATACACTTACATTATACAAACAAATTCTACGTCCAGTTTGGAGTTACGGTATCCAGCTCTGGCGCTGCGCCAGTGAATCCAATATTCAAGTGATTCAACGCTATCAGAACAAAGTGCTAAAATGTATTGTCGTAACAGTGACCATCGTGACCTTGGGATCGAGACGGTTACAGATATCATCGCTAAGTCCGCCACCTCTCATGAAAAGAGACTCCAAAACCATGTCAACATTTAAGCGTCCAGATTTCTCAACGTGAACAATATCATTAGACGACTCAAACGGAAGAAACCCTTCGAACTAGTAAAATGTTAAAGTACTAAGTAATTCAGTGGAAGAGATTTAGTTTAATTTACATAGTCTATTAGGTTTAGAAAAAAAATAATCTTTAGTTATCCAACTAGTTTTAATTGTAATTAAGTTCTGGGTTACCCAGTCTTTAATTAATAAATAAAAAAATAAGTTTGTAGCCGTTGAAACATAATTCTAAGCAGACCTTCCTGAATGATACGAATCGTGAATGCTGAACACCAAACCACACAAGACTCTGCAAATCGAAATTGATATTACGTTTGTGACTAATCCGCACGTTTGAAAAATCATGACCTAGTCCTCTTTCGTGGGTTAGTTAAGAATAAAGAAATTAAACTATTTATGTAAGATCGAAATAGATGCTACAGTATTTATAAATGTTTAAGAGGAAAAAGATAATGGGCATTGCTGGTGCCATTGATTGAGATAATCTGTCGCGACATGGAACCCGTTGTAACGTAGTAGACGTAAGGTTCTTTCAGAACGATTATGATTCTGAATGTCTCGAGTTCAATTCTAGGAGCTCAAGTCGGCTGTAGTGGATGAATGCTTCAGGTTTCTTCAGACTACATTTGTGGTAGTTTCCGAAACCATGCCACGATCGCCAACACACCCTTCCGAATTAAATATTTTCGATTTTCGCCCTAATCTACCTGATCAGTTGAAACGTACATAGTGGTGTTACACCACCGTAAACACAACAAATTCATAATAAATAGCCAATGTTATTGTGTTACCATTCGTTTAATTATGTACATTTGCTATATGTTTCGATACAGCTGGGTCATAATCAGGCATTTTTTCACGAAATATACTATCCTTTATTCAATTGTATATTTATGTATTTATAATGTAGATAAATAATATTCATTAAAATGAATTTCATTACAATATCCGTGTTTCGTTATATTTTGGATATTACTCTTTATATTTACAACGTTATAACACGGTAGGAGGATAAAAAATGAAATTAAAAGTTAAAAATGAAAAATTATTTTTTTTCCATTATTTAACGTGAACTTCAAGTCTACGATGTATCGTAGAGTAGATAGGTTTTCTAGGAATATGCGTTTTTAAATTCTCTGTGCACCTGAAAAGTAGATTATAGATATTCTAATATGGTTCAATTTTGAGTGATTTATAGTCGTATGGTGTAGTGTAAATATTTACTTACATCGTGGTTTTCCGCGTGCATGCGAAATAAATGCAATAACGTTCGTTATTTGTTTGTTTTGTTGACGGTTGTTTAACCAGGCTATAAACGTTTAATATACAACAGGGTGCAGACAATAAAAATAATACTAAGATGCAGTTAATTACTAATAAGTAAAAAAATTATAACCCAGTCTAAGATAGCCGAAAATACTTCCCGTTTTCATAAATTTTATTATGGGACCCATGAAGCCGATATGTGAAATATAGATTGTAGCTGACACATGCTAGGCTGTTCTGCTCGTGAGAGCCAGCCGCTGGAGTCTAGCAGTAATGTAAACGCTTTCACCAACCACCTTAAATATAACCTCTACTATTTCTTTTCAAACTTTCTAAGTCTATTCATCCTTCTAATAAAGATCTTCATAAATGTATTCATCGATATAATAAAAATTAATGTTGACTTACTTACTTATGGAGCTGAAAAGCCAATTCTGCAGCTACTCAAGAATTTCCTAGCATTATATGGAACCCGAAGGTTTATTACCGTGTTCAAAAGAGCCCTCTATTGGTCCCTATCTGGAATAACATCAGTCCAATCCATACCATCCCATCCTATCTCTCTAAGATCAATTTTAATATTGTCCACCCCCATATGCCTTGGTCCTCCAAGTGGTCTCTTTCCTTCTGGCTTTCCCACCAACAACCTATATGCATTCCTCGCCTCCCCCATTCGTGCTACATTTTCTGCCCAATGTCATCCTCCTTGACTTGATCATTCTAGTTATACTTGGAGAAGAGTACAAGTTATGAAAATTAATGTAGACTCTGACATGTAATTCATCTTTATGCAGACATTTGGAAGACAAAGTAAGGTTTTAAATAGTAAAATCCCACAAATTTCAATGAAATGGGCCCCCAAATAACTCAGTGAGAATCAAACAATTTCCAGGAGATCTTTTCCGCCTGACTTGCATCTTGCTGGTTTCAATTGCTGCTCATTATATCAGGTCTTTGATCTGCTTCGCTCAACCCCTCGCTAATGTACACACATGGTTCCTTCCTAATGCTCCTAATAGTTCTGTATGCCATTACAGGTGCAGAGGGAGCGTTCAAGAAGTTGAAGCCTGAACCGCAGTCACTGCTAGGGAGCGGGGGGCCTTCACCCCCTAGCGCTCCCCAGCATGCGGGCCACACACCCACAACAGCGTCATGCCCCACTCCGGCGCGTAGGCGACATCGGACAACTTTCACTCAGGTACGCAGCAACCAAACGTTTTTGTTTCAATATGAATAAATACACACACAGGATGATTGCACGAAGTTACTGTATGCGGGGACCTGTGATAAATAAAGTATTCTTAATAATGCTTAGGTATGAAAATAAATATTGTGACTAATTAAATAAATTTATGTATGGCACTTCGGTGGAACCCTAAAGACTCCGAATGTATCTACAGCAATGCCTCATGAAGGAACTCAAGAATTACTGTTTTACTACAGAACTCAAAAGACCCTGAACATACTTACAAAAATATTTCATCAAGGAATCAAAATTGACCTAGGTATGTTTACAGTAATGTCTTACGAGTTGTGCACAGTTGTGCACCGTCTAAGGCAGGAACTGTCTTCGGCCGCTCGAACGCTGGGATTGTGGGTTCGAAACCCATTCCAGGCATGGACGTCTATTTATATTTTGTAGCGGTCTTGCAACTTACTGATCCCCTTTCCAACTGTCATAGGTTGAGAAACTGAAGTGAAATGAAGTATTTCACGGATGACCTATGCTCCAAGTTGGAGCAACATGAATAGAAGAAGAAGAAGAATGTATAAATTATTTCATCGTATATAGGGTTAAACATTTCAGTAAAATTATCATTAAGTTGTAACTTTTGTTTGCTGAATGATAATTTTACCGGAATGTTTAACCCTATATACGATGAAATAATTGATACATACAAAACATAATATACAGTTATACCCTCTTCCCCCCCTACCTTCACTCCCGCATACACCTTATCTTTACCTCCCCCCTCCCCCTTACATTGACTTTAATCCTGCATCACCAAATCAGTCGTTGTTTACTTTCCATACAGTACGGACAATTCTTCGTAAGATGAGGCATCGCCTATACAGTAAGTATAATATATACTATATACTACATCTTCAATATCCAAATCAATTACTAATTATGACAAAATTTAATACTATTATTTTCGTATCATTTTCAGATTAATTAGTTTCCAAAATCATGGGTCTCCAATACATTCTTATACAAAAGAAATATCGAACTGCCAATTGGTCCATGGAAACGTATGAAAAGTAAAAAATCAACGACTGATTCGATGTTGTGTAACATCAATTAAGTTTTATCTTGTTTTATACAATAACATTTATTTTTTATATAATCTGACTTATTGTATTTTTACGCAAAGTATTTTAAATGATTAATAACATTGTATCCAATTTAATGTACAGCAGTTCAGTAGTATATGTTTGTTAATATGTGTTTACCTGATGATGGACGTTAGTGGCTGAAACATGTAGCGAAACCATAGTTGGGCGCTAACCTTGATATTTTTTCTGTTTGTTGTGTTGTGACGTTCAATAAAATAGTTATATATTGTGACACAACAGAATGCACGAAATGAAAATTATTTTCACTTTTGTTTCTCCTCCTTACGATATGTTTCGGCATCAGAGTGAAAGAAGTTGGATTGAGGGCTGAATATACTGTGCTTGAAATATATATAAAAGCAACAGTGTGCTTAAATATAATATTACATGTTCCACAAATAATTTCATTTGATTCTAATATTGTGGTAGTTGTTTCTTTGTCATGACAGCTTTTTAGGATTACATTTTTAATTATGTTGGAGATAAACTTTATTACTTGTATCTGGATCTACCTGTATTTAACTAGCTGTGCTTTCTTCTCTTTCTATTATCTTTTAAATTTTAGAAATTTCATAGCTTCCATTCCTGTCTATTATGTCTTCATGTAGTTATAATATTCTCTCTTTAGCCTGTACGAACCCTCTTCTGTGCCACAAGTTGTAGGCCGTCTTTCATAATGTTGAAATCTAAAGTGTCCATGAATTTGGCATGTTTCTATGGCAATGACAAGCAATTAATGCGGAAATTTAATGTGGAAGAATCATTTCAAACGTCCAGATGAAATTTTCAGAATAAGATTAGAGGATAATATTAAAATGGATGCATTGTAATGAGAATCAGGTATGATGGAACTTGTTCAAGATTATGTCCAATGGCAGGGTGCTGAACAACGGACTCTGTTAGGCCTGTTGTGTTAAATATCTTCGTTTGTTTTATTCATCAGTAAAAAAAAACATATGTATCTAACTTGCCACAGGAACAGCTGGCGGAGCTAGAGGCAGCGTTCACAAAGTCGCATTATCCAGACATATACTGCAGGGAGGAGCTTGCTAGGACAACCAAGCTAAACGAGGCACGCATACAGGTCAGTCGCTTTATGCACTTGTATATGGGGCACAATAATCACAGTGGATACAACTACAAAGCTCTGCTTACCAATTATAGTCATTCACTACATTGGTTTATTACAACAGTCGATTAATTACAGCCTTAATTTCGTTCAACGGTGTCCATTTTCTGCAATGTATTGCATTTAATGATATGTACGAAATTTCGGGAGTTCCAGTTCCTCTCATCTTTAGATGACTGTCATCATATATAAGTGCAATTGTAAATAGAAGATTAATGTTCAAGAAATTCTGGTATAAATCACAACTGCTGCCACAAACATTGAAAAATAAAAACATTTTTCAGTACAAAGGCAATTACTAGAAGTTGACACTAGAGTCGCTCTCGAAAGTTCGTGAATGTTACATATACCTCAGGCAATGCTCAGTGTCTAATATGTATAATTTCGATGTGATGTTGGCAATTCTGTTTTATTGGCCTTGTCATAATAGTCTTATTCCAACGTAACATCGGCAGAAATTTTTAGTATTTTGTATTGATGTTTATTAACAGCAAACTTAGCTGCAATTCATTATTCCGTTACCCTTAAAGAACCAGCGTTTCCTCTTCATTTAAAGCTTAAGATACGTATATTAAGTATCTCGTCAAATGTTCCCTAATTGAATGGTTCATTTTCTGTTTATTTAACCATAAACTCAGATGCTCGGAATATTAGTATGCAGTGCCGACTGTATTGAAGAAGGAAATGAAAAGGCGTAATAGGAAACAGTCCTAGCCTATTTAAAAATACAGTGTGGCTATAATAATTTGATACACTTTCGGGGATAAAATACGATGAAACTGTAAAGCATACCAACATATAACCGGATTCATTGGAAAGTCAATTTCTTAGATTTCAAAATTGGCGGTGTATCTCTGTAATACCTATCTTTACCGCCAGGCTCCACAATTGTCAGAATGACGTCTCCAACAGAGGAGTTTTCCGAGACAGTACTCTTAAACAAATTTGTGCACCAGTGTTCAGCGTGCCATGTGGCTACTTTCTGTGGGGTTACGTAAAGGAACAAGTATTTGT
This sequence comes from Cryptotermes secundus, assembly GCF_002891405.2. NCBI lineage: Eukaryota > Metazoa > Arthropoda > Insecta > Blattodea > Kalotermitidae > Cryptotermes > Cryptotermes secundus. The sequence continues at coordinate 312,936 of NW_019742550.1, read as the reverse complement.
GCCACCTCTACCACTGGATATTGATGCATTTAAGTTGAGAATTACTGCAGCTGTCGTGACAATTGACAGGAACATAAAAAAAAATACGGGATGAGCTGGATTAGAGACAGGAAATTTGTCTGGTCAGAAATGGAGCTCATATTCAGCATCTTCAGGGTTTGTAAAACTTTCAGAGTTTGTCATTCAAATGACACTTGTTTCAACTTTATAGCTGTTGTTGAGCTTATTTTGGCACAACAAATTAAAATTTTATCAAACATATACGGCCATCCTGTAGTATGCCGAAATTTGCATACAGAGGCTGAGGAAAAACACGAAACACTTTCGCCGTGATAATCTCCGGGCCGGAAATATGGAAAATAATAAAATGTACCTTGTGGAGGGGTCGACCCCCTCCGAAACGAAAGAAAGGAAACGGCCCGCATGGGAGGAACCGGTAGTAGAAACGCCGGCCTCCCTAGCAGGAATGAAAGTGAAGGATGAATGTAAGACAATGCGACCGACAAATCCAGGACCATGAAAGAGCTCGGGGCGAACACTCTGTAAGAAGGAAGGCGGATGGAAGAATCAAACATCAAAACGAAAGAAGGGCGGAGTTAACACGAGGAAGACGAACACGTTAGGCTGTTCGGGACGAACAACCTTTAGAAGGGAGCAATGTGACGCGTTACCTTACATCCATCACCGCGACAACCGCTACAGTCGGGACGGACACTTCCACGACAACGAATACTTGGAAATGTGGAGTTCCCGTAGCGACAAATCATAGCAACGAATTGTCGTTGAGTAACAACGGATGAGATGAAACACGTTACCGGTGTAATCTATAAGGAACGTTCCCGAAACAACGGATTGCCGAACACGTGAGATCGAACCTTGGCGAGGGGTGTCCTTTATTGAGACCGCATAACCCCTATATAAGCAGAGCTTACGACACGTATTAGAGAATTGAATTGAGTATTGAGACAGAAGCCAAATGATACTACAACTGATAATAAATGTACAGAGTGTAAGAGTGAGTACCCAATAAAGATTCACTAAATCCGAGACCCACGCGAAGTTATTTGTCGCGTTACATACCAAACACGTGACAATATGTTGGTGTATTTCGAAGTAGAGCAACAGCCCAGAGTGTTATATTAGAGAATGCTTGTAGATGAATGCAGTGTTTGCACTACAATGTAATCCAGTGTTTGGATTGTCAAAGACTATATGCGTGTTCGAGGTTTCGGCAAGTTTACACGACTCACTGACTCCATGAAGGAGAATTTGTGTTGAAAATGTGATAATCGCTCAGTCGGTCAAGAAATTCCCCGCTTTTCCTGGGACAAGAAGGTCCATTATAGTATTCACATGCCCCCGGCACTGCTCCCTATCCCGGGCTGACTGAAACAACTCCTCACTCTCACGTGCCATTTATGCGACCTCCATACGCCCTACGTTTATGCCTCCACAGCAGTCTTCTCCCTAAAGGTTCCCCACTCTGATTTTGTATGCCAACTCAACCGCCCTACTTTCATTACTTTCACTGTATGTGGTTCGTTATATAATTTATAAACCTCATGATTGTACATTGATATCCTTACACCATTTTCCTTAATTTGGCCATAAATCCTTCCTAATATCCTTCTTTCGCAGATTTGGAGCACATTTCCATCTCACTTTTTAGGGGCCCACTTTCACTCCTATAGGTAAGTATAGTTCTTGCAAGGGTCTTATATAGAGTGCATTTAGTCTCTCTCCCCAAATACCGCGAACTTAATTCTTTCTTTAGGACATAACTCGATTTGCCATTAAAATTCTCTATTTTATTTCAATAGTGATTTTATAATCAGCCGTCTCTGTGGTCTAGTGGTCAGAGTTCCTGCCTACAGATCCAGAAGTCGGGGTTCGATTCCCGGCTCTACCAGATTTTCTGAGAAGTAGTGAGTCTAGAACGGGGTCCACTCAGCTTCGTGAGGATAATTGAGGAGCCATTTCAAGGAAATAGCGGATCCGGTGTAGAAAACCGAGATTAACAGCAGTGGGGTTCCGTTGGGCTGACGACGTGACTCCCTCTATCCGCAAAAGTTGACACTAACTTCGCCGACAAGCGGCGGTCGCTCGGTCGGTATAGTTAGCTTGCGGACTACAGGCCATGGAGTTTAGTTTTTTTTTATTTAGTGATCTTCTAATCTCCTATTAGAGTAGATTCGAGATATTTGAATTCTCGCAATCTTTCAACTTCATGATCATTCACTTGAAGCATTCTTGAATCAGGTGGCCATTTTGATGTCCATGTATTTAGTTCTATTCAGATTGATTCCAATTTCTCATCTCCTCAGCCACATAACATCGCCTGCCCATCTCATCTTTCTGAATTTGATCACCGTGGACACTGTTTAGTGAGGAATTCAAATTATGAAGCTCCTCTTAACGTATTTTTCTGCGTCCTTCAGTTAGCAATACTCGTTGAAATTGAATAGCTATTTCGTACAAGGAAAGCGTGATGTCTGAGAGCAACCTTACCGAAAGCACACGCACAACTACGTACTCCCACCCATCTTTGTTGCTATTGTTATTGTTATGAGCCCATTTTGCAGTATCCTATCCCTTGCCCCGACGTTCTAAATTGAAAACAAAAAACAAAAGTCAATTAGAGCAGTGGAACATTTTAAAACGTTCCTGTCAATTATTATTTGGCAGAGAAGAGAAATGGCGTGTGGGTTGTGCACTGGGTGTGGTGATGGTATGAGAATGGTAGGAGGAGGTGAATTGCGGACCAGTATGAATATGAATTAATAATTGGAATAAGCGTTTTCCATTGCAATAAACATATATACGAGTATGGTATCTGTGCCTAGAGGGGAGGAGGTGGGGAAGGCTGTGTGACTGACCATATATGAGCACTGAACGGCCTGTGTGCACGTTAAAAAAACCACTCGTAGCAAAAGCCTATAGTGCATGGTACAGTGATGGAATTTTAGCATATAAAGTTTCTCTACCATCCGTCCATTTCCATATTCATCAGCATATAGTGAATACGTATAGCCGTGGTTAGGGGCAGTTCCCATAGTGCAAACTACAAAGCTTATGGGATCCGGGCATATATGGAACACAGCGAGAGGATTCACTGGAATACCTCTGCAGGTAGGCAACTTTTCGAGCTGTTTTGTATGGCTTGCCTGCCTACCTATAAGGATATGTATGAAGCAGAATTGCAGTGTGCATTAAATTCTGCACTCTTATTAAGTTCCCTGTATTTTTTCCGACAGTCTGAGTTCGATTTTATTTACGGATGTGTTTGTTGACTTGTTTCTGTTTAATTCCTTGAATTGAGCCTTTTAAAAGGAATGTTACTTTGTAATTCAAGCGATATATTTCGGAAGGCCGTGTATTATTGAGACATACACATTAAACTAATGCAAAAATACATTCCTTTACATCTGAACACATTTGCAAGTAATTGTAGCAAACATAATTAATTTTATAAAATTAAGGGTAAAAGATGGGAGTGGAGTGTAAAACATCTACTTATAGGTATCTAAAGGGGTCCCTTTGAAGCATTCCAATCAAATTTATGTATGCTTTTATTGTTTCCCTATTCGTGCTCCATATCACTGGAAGCCCTACAGTGCGACACAGTTATAGAAAAATGAGCAGCAATTTAAAGCTATCCCTGTAACAGGCCATGGAGGGCCATTGGGTTGTGAGACGTAGAGCCTGTCACATTTTTTAGACAATCGGTTCACATACGGCGGTAAGGTCAGCCTTACGCGCCGGCCGCCCTTTACTTCCAAGAAGATTCCTGGTACTCATTTCTATCAGAGTCTGAGTCGATCCCAGCGCCAAATTGTGGCAGGAAGGAATAGGTCAATTGAAAAATCCAATGACCTCATCAAGAATCGAACCCGGCCTCAACCAACTACGCTACCTCGTGCCCGTACATGAGCATTACTTAAAATTATGCAGCTTGTTTCTCTTTTATTACATGACGCTGAATCATATGTTAAAATCATATCTCATCAAACAATGCCTGATCAACGAAGATTTGTTTCTATGTTAGGGACTTTTCTCCAAGAGTAATGATGGTTTAACTTGGCCTCTCACTCCGAATAGATGGCGAATTGATTGCAAATAAAACAGAAATCTGACTAATGAGGAATGACAAATATAAGATGGAGTGGCGTCACATTAATAAGGTTACTGAGTGTAAACTAGGTGTGTAATGCTTATAGCAGAAATAAGAAGAACGCACAATTTTTGATAAGAGCATGACGCACAAACTTACCTGGTACATGGGAAATGAAAGGTATAGGAGTATATCTGATGGATACTACTGGGCGATGTATACTCGAATAAATCTGATCTTGATTGGATTCAGTGGCCTGCCAGCATAATGACGGAGATAACACGCAGGGTTCCATAAAACAGAAAACAAACAAACTCCGTGGTTTGAATCAGCAAACGAACTATACCGACCGAGTGACCGCCGCTTGTCGACGAAGTTAGTGCCAACTTTAGCGGATAGAGGGTGTAGTGTGATCAGCGCAACGAATCCCCACGGCCGTTAATCACGGTTTTCTAGACCGGAGTCGCTATTTCTTGTAAATAGCTCCTCAATCATCCTCACGAGGCTGAGTGGACACCGTTCCAGACCCACTACTTCTCAGAAAATCTGGTAGCCCCGGGAATCGAACCCGGACTTCTGGATCTGTAGGCAGGAATTCTGACCACCAAACCACAGAGGCCGTCCTTCGAGTTCCATATCACAATGTAATTGCAATGTTCTATAGGTCACACGGAGATGATATGATTATCAGATGGAAGGCGTAGCTATTTTCCCGAAGAAATCATAACCACTTAAACGTGTTATGAATTAAATTAAAGAACAAAATCTTGGACCGCAAAAATTTTATCGCATCATAATTCAGCTTGGAGGTTGAATGTGATATTTCTCGGTCTGTTTGTCAAACTAACGAAACAGAGATAAAATCAATTTGAAATTATACGTTTGTAATAGATACAGAATGAAAAATCACATATAGCGGGAATAAAATAAACAAAATCGAGTTTAAGCAACGGCTTTGTGAATAATTCCCCGCACTTAACGTCCCCCCCATACGCTCCTCCTCTCTCATATATCAGCGATCCTTTCTCCCGTCTCAGTTCCTTGTTCCTTATCTCATTTAATTTTATTTTCTCAGAAGACCTACAATTTTTCCATCCCCTATACTTCTTCCTCTAAACCAATCAATGCTTGTATATTTCTTTCCTCCCTGTCTCTCCCACCTTTTCTTTTTTAAAGGTCGTTCCTTTTTGTGCTATTTCATCCTCTAATGCGTTTCTTTATCTCGTTCACTTCAGTGTTATTGAGCCATGGTTCCTTATTGGATTTTGTATCGTTTATTCGTTTCATTTTTGTGCTTCAATAAGTTGGAAGCAGACAGAATGGAACGCAGTGGAACACAGTTTTCTTACACAAGAAATCTTACTGGCCAGGTCTGTATTTCAGTCGCCCCACAACAGCAAGCCTATGACACGTGGCGAATTTGGAGCTGTATGCGAGATGATATTGCAAGTGAAATACGAACAACTAACAATGGATGGATTATGATTTATTTACTGTGAACACTAATAATATACATGAGACTCTAACATATATAACAAATTCAAACATTCCAGCTTATAGAATAAATTGTGGGCCGATAATTCTTTCCACTGTTCATTATAATAAGATGGACAATAATTAAAAATTCTGAACTTTTCTCAAGTAACACTGATATAATATAAATAATTTATTCCTCGCTTCAGTGTTTATTTCGTCTTTAACTGTCTGCCCTCAGATTACAAACCTTTTCAATTTATGGATACACTTACTTTCCCCTGAACAAAACAAAATATATCTCTTTTACGCTAACAGATGGAGACATATCTGAATATCCCTATTCAGATATTAACACATGCATAAATTTGATGCAAGACGAGAACAAAGACAAACTCTCAGATGAAAAAAGATTCGTATATCGTGACTAATGAAAACTGTTACACATAAATGCATACAAATATTGGAATTTGTTAATCTAGATTAGTTATTAGAGGAAATGAGAATCAATGGATCAAGAGAATACCGACTACCTTATATTCAGTATATCGTCTCCGTCATCAGCCAAGTGTTTAGGCCTTTCTGTAATTGAATATGAATTATAGGTGGAAACAATCGTTAAATTACTTTCCCACATTCATTCTTTCCTTCAAGAGTACACAAGGAAACGGGAAAATGGAAGAAAACGGCTCTAAGAACACACGACCAAGATCCTGTGATCCATAAGTTCACAAACTGTGGATAACCTGGTGGGCTCGCGACCTACACTAAGAGCAGTTATCTCTTCTCAAGGATTAGTCATGTCCAAGTGCACTCCCAGAAAATTATTAACGTTTTATATGGGCGCTTTTGGAAAACGTAGCTGCAGACGACTGGGCATTTTGGAAAACAATCGATGTATAGGAACAGTCTACATCTTATTGTAGCTGTAGACATGTATGGAAGCTATTTAGTTTCCTGTTGTCACCGTACACTCCGTCACGGATCTGTAACAATGTTCGGAATAGCACATTCCACTGACTGGCAGTCATGATGTAGGGGTCGTGGGTCGTGTAATTTTGTTTATGATTCTGGGTTGTACCGGTATCACTAGCCTCCCCCCAAAACACTGTACCAAAACCAGTGCATAAGCACATGTACTTAACTGCTTTACTTATGCGGACGGTATGTATATATGATCTCTGTTTATTACTTGTATTACTATAGTTATGTTTAATTATGTTATACGTTCTCCCTATTAAGACCCCTGATAGGTAGGCCTTCCCTAATTTCATTGAGTGAACATGGCCTATTATTAGTTTTGAGAGAAATGAATAGATACCCTAAGACATTCAACCACATTTACAGAGTTCCATGTATTTATGTCGGATAGTAGTGTAACGACATTATGCTAAGAAGCAAGGTTTGAGTACCTAGGGGTGGCTGGCGGCCTCCAAGACGGCTACGAGCAAGCCCTTGATTCGGTTAGGACTAATGAAGCACATTTAGCGCTTGGTTGATCCCGATTAACTTATGTACATGGTGGGGGGGGGGCAGGTAGTGGCTGTTACGTCTCGCTGGTATAATTCTCTTTTTCTCACTGTGAGTAACGATATTCATATTTACGGCCTCTTGAGGCTGTTAGCCTACTTTTACTTCTTAAAAACTTGGACGTATCAAATCGTCACTGCCGTCTTCCAGCATTCTCAAGTATATCACACTTCGTCATTATATTTTCACGTGTCCGGTGTTAAGTGACAAATAATTGCGGGTTGCGGATTAGATGAAGCTGTTTATTGGATAACCCGTTCACAATTACAATTACGGTCACTCCGAAATAGCGTCTTCCAGACAATGCGACCTGGCTAGTCCGTCGTCTCTGATGTGACCTTTAATCTCTTTTCTTATCTGGTCTTCTCTGATCTCTCCTCTCACTTCTCTCCCTGTCAGAGTCAGAGTCAGAGTCAGAGTCAGAGTCAGAGTCAGAGTCAGAGTCAGAGTCAGAGTTACTTTACGACTGGCGGTTTACCGTCAATCAGTTTGTCTTGGAATCAAGTCTCTTGAGACCACGACCAGAGATTTTTTCAACTGAAATCTTGCGATAATAGTCCTTATGTAACATCCTCTCTGACGAGAAGATGGGTTTGTCTTTTATGAATATTCTCTCCCTGCTCACGAATGCACTCTGTTTTATAACTGCTTGGCCTACCGACAAAGGTAACACCAAGTCGAACAGCTCATCCCTTCGTTGTCATGGAAACTACAACTCTGTTGTGCAGGAAACATCTGTCTATATTGCTTAGGAGACGTATCTTTAGGTGCTGCTACCTATGCAATGGATGTCTCGGAAACGTGTTTTGACAGCCGTTGTCCAGCAATGGACGCCTGCTCAGATATTCTGGCTTTTAGGCTGCACGCCATAGTATTATAAACTTATATTACTTAAATGAGGTACTGTCAACTCAAAGATTTGATGGGAGGGAGTTCTGCTAAATAGATCGGCTTCATGAGTTGAGGTCGGAAAACCTTTTTGCAGTTTCCGAGTTTAACACTTCTTTATTTTTGGTCAAGGCGTTCTGCTTGAGGACCACTTGCCTCTGTTGACAGTCGCACAACAAAACCTAGTTTGTTATGCATTTCGACTTTCAGATACAGGTAACATGGCCATGTCATGTTGTATTGTATTATGTTCTGCTTACCTTATTCTCTTTCTTGTCTTATTTCTATATATGATGTCACAAATTTCCAACTCGGGGCCATGTTTACGCTTTCCGAATTGCTGAAATTAGAACATGGAACTCGAAATGAATTGTAATAAGGAGGCGCCTTAGAGGTGCTTAGACGTATATGGAAAGATGATAATGAAATAGAGAGCTAGATCGCGGAAAACGCGAGTGTGAACTCGGGTCATGTGACTCAGGATATGAATTAGTGACGATGATGAACCTAGGGTGTCCATTCAATTCCTGGATTATTGGAGCCGGCGTTAGTTTCGGAAGAATGATTCTTCTCCGCGAAGTCACATGACAGAGGAGGATTCAATAGTGTGGGAATGTACGTTGGTCTTATAAGTTCGAGGTCGGCTGTAACCAATATTGAATTTATGGCGTCTCACTTCTCTACTTACCTTCGACAAAGCTGCTGTACGCGTCTCACATGCACCTGTAAATCTTCCTGCCGGCCGTAAGTTTCACGCAGTTGGGGAAAACACAAACTCCATCCACTGGAAGCTCTCATTAAAAAATTGGATCCATAACCTCAACTTTTCCTATTGGGCAGAAGCATTGAAGGTAAAAGAAACATTCCTGAAAAAAGAAACGAACCACAATACATAACGTAGGCCAAATGACTACATTTTTATCTACGGATGACCAGATGATATTAATTGAAGTAAAAAGATTGTCTTTTCAAATACTTGTACTTGCAAGGTGTTATAACAATTTCGTACGATATGCTTATGTGTCAAAACCTACCTCATGATTTTCACATTGTTTTTGTACAGTCAGTACGGGAAATTCAAACAACTTATAAAGGATCAGTCAAATACAATACAAGATGTTATTTATTTATTTCGTTTAAGATAAATGATAATCAGACATGCTTTAATATGAAAATAACACCAGCGGCTTTCGATCAGTCAGTGTTGGTAAAGTTCTTCAAGGTTCTTTTTCAACTATTCTAAGAACTTAAAACTATGCTTATTGGAACAAATGAGGCAATAGCATGTTATGATATAGATTAAGTTTTAAAAATACCTGTGAGAAATTGTACGTTCTAAAAATGGTCCAAAATCAAGAGTAAGAATGTACAAAGAACTGTACAATTAGTACATAGATATAGTGGTGTATGTTAAGGAGTTGACTTGAATTGAAATGGCGGCCACTTCTTTATCATTAAGAAGAATGCTTTGATTCCTCTAGTAGCATATATGAAATTGTGGTGATGTGTGATATTATCTCCATCCAGTCTGGATTTGAACCAGAGAACAGTAACATTACACAAAACCCTAATAATTTCACATGCTGCAGGAATGACGCCATTCATGCAATTATGCTTTCTAATATTCACCACTATAATGAACACAAAAGTAAATATTTATGTAAAATATTCATAGTTGTATCTGGACCATTTTAAAATCTTCGAACTACGTAATTGAATTTTTAATAGCTAATCTAGTTCAGAGGTACACGCAGTAGCGTAGTTGGTTGAGGCACTATGCTGCAAGCTGGAAAGTCGCAGGTTCGAGTCCCGATGAGGTGAATTTTTCAATTGACCCAATCTTTCCGCCGCAGTATGGCCCTGGAGTCAACTCAGCCTCTAACACAAATGAGTACCAGGAATTTTCCTGGGAGTTAAAGGGCGGCCGGGGCGTAAGGCTGATACCATTTTTTAATCTATGTCAGAACACTGTGTTACCTCGCTTGCTTTACTGAGAATAGTATAAGGTTTTAGAATGTAAGCACAATCACGCCAAGAAAGACATTGAGCATTTTATCAATATATTGATTGATCGAATGTCTGTTGATAATAATATTGTGATGTCGATACATGTCGGGCTATCGTTTACATTAAGTTAGGTAATCATTAACATCTCGTTTAACTTGAGAGATCATCGAAAAACTGTTTAAATCTACCTCATGACGTAAGTCAGTTCTTTATCTTGACCGTATATGTTGGCTAAGTCCTGTAACAAAAAATTTTTGAGCACTAAATTATTTGGACAAAATTTATGTGAAGTGAACTCTTACTATGCCATCTGGAATACCCAATATCCCTTTCTTAGCCGAGTTTATCGAGCCCTTAACGCTGAAACAGAAGAGGAATTCTATCTCTTCTTTCTTCCATCGGTGTACGACAGTGTTGGCTGCCGAGGGTGAGTTGTATATGTGAGTCAGCTCTTGCGCGACGATGTTACGGCTTGGCTTGGGGGCGAGATGAGGGTTGAAGCTGTAGTAGTGGTTGTAGGGGTTGAGGAAAGACTTGGAGACTGGGTGACATCTAGGAATACGACAGTTGGTTGTGGAGGAGGGGCGGTACGTCTGTAATGAGGGGCTAATTCAATCAGAGACTCCGGGAACAACTGGAGGGGTTTGGGAAGGGGAGATGTTTCACGGTGCCGTAGGGGATGGTGAGGTTGGGAGGGCTGTGGGGAGGAAAATGCCAGGTTTGTCGCGGGCTGCTGCTGCAGAGGATGATGTTAGCAGGAGGAACTTGCGATGGAAAAGATGTAGCAACAGGGAGACAGAAGAGAGACGAAATTGAAAAAGAAGAGTGCACGTACAGGAAGTTAAAAAGGAAAAAATAACTAAAATAATAATATGGAAAGCGACAGACCGGATGCAGAAAGTAAGCATAAATTTAAGTTTGCGTTTCCAGATGTATTTTAAGATCCTTACCTAAGTATATGAACGAGGTAACGCTGTAGCCAGGCTTCTGTCTCAACATCCTTGTGACCCGTGAGACATAATTCAATTTGGGTGAATTTAGAGCAAAACACAACTATCACAGCTTCCCATATTGACGGGTTCTGAGCAGATTTTGCATAGTTCAGAAAAATTCCTTTAGAGGTAAGCTGACCAAATTTTTTTCTCTGTACAGGACAGTCCAGTTTTGTATTATATTATTTGCCTGTTCGTTATACATTTTCCCCCCAGTGCTCATGGCACAGAAGACTATATATCAATAGTTTAGATTTATGGATTCAGTAAGCTAAGAGTTTAGTCGATTAATTACGGAGTTTTAATTAATTAATCAGTACATCAATAACTCCGCAGATATATACTTGAAAACGTAATATTTATATAATTTATTCTGAATTAGTAATAAGTATGTCCTTTCGACTGTGAAGATAGATAAACGTAAACAGTGTTTTTGATTTTATGGAAATTAGTAATTCAGGATTGTAATAAAGATATATTTTATCTAATCAATTTCGCGCACGGAAAACTTTCTAGAAATTAATCTATATCGAGCCTGAGCCCGGCTACCGCTATAATCCTAAAAATTTGATGCTTAATCATGGGGTTTGAGGAGCCAAGAGCTGTACATCTTAAAAACTAGAACATTACGAATCATAATAAAGGGCCTCAATAGATATTTTTGGAACGAATTTAAGTGCATATCAAATCTGAGAAAGTTCTGCTCTGACTCAACACGAATAATTCATGTTCTCATCTGTTATCTACTATGAAAGATAATACCGAAATATGTAATTTGTAAGATACATGTTTTTCTTATGGCTGTGAATTTTGGTATTTCGCAGTATTGGCTTGCCCTGAAATTATTCCTGGCAGCTAAAACTGTGATCTCAGAAAAGAATCTTCCGAGGAAGACAGTCTCTGCTTTGGAACAAAGAAAAATCATACCGTCATGAAATTTGTAGAGCTAGCAGATTCTAAAGGGTTCTGACGATGTTGTATATTACTGACAGGGGTTGTCCAGTGATTGAAGTTAGCTGTTTCTAATGGACACAACAGATTAGATGTCTTCCCCCTTCACCTCAGGACGGAAAGAAATCCAGTTTCTGAAAAGGTGTAATTTTTTCTAGAATACCTGACGATGGACAAAGTTCAAACCCCCAGTAATTTTGAATATTTTGAGTGCTACGTTTGTTAAGTTTTGTTCCCGTAGATCCCAAGTTGGTTTCGGTTTTTCAACGTGTTCCTCTATGGTCTAGCGGGCAGCTTTCCTGGCTACAGATCCAGAGACCCAGGTTCGATTCCCGGGGCTACCAGATTTTTTGGGAGAAATAGTGGGTCTGGAACGGGGTCCACTCAGCCTCCTGATGATAATTGATGAGCTGTTTCAAGGAAATAGCGGCTCCGGTCTAGAAAACCGTAATTAACGACCGTGGGGATTCGTTGCTCTAACCACGCGACACCCTCTATCCGCAAAAGTTGGCACTAAACTTCGCCGACAAGTGGTGGTCGCTCGGTCTGTATAATTCGCTTGCAGACTAAAATCACGGAGATTTAAAGACAATTTACTTGGGAGATTTCAGCATCTTGCATTTTTAAAAAGCTTTCGAAAAGGGATGTGATACTGCAAACATGTAGCACGAATGGAGGGGAAGAGAAATGCATATAGGATATTGGCGGGAAAGCCAGAAGGAAAGTGACTACTGGTTGGTGGAAAATATTGAAATGGGTCTTAGATAGGATGGAATGGTATGAATTGGATTGATCTGGCTCAGGATAGATACCAGTGGAGGGCTGTTGTGAACAGGGTAACGAACCTTCGGGTTCCATAAAATGCTGGGAAATTCTTGAGTAGCTGCAGAATTGACGGCTATTCAAGAAGGGCTCAGCTCCGTGAGTAAGTAAGTAAGTAATACTGCAAACTCAGGCCTATTTATTTCGTTTGCGAAAACCATTGGTCTCTGTATTTATCCAATTGCATGCTTTCTCCGCGGATCAATATACATTTGTGTACGCTGCATCCGTTAGAATATTCGTTTCCATCACTCTAAATGTACACCTGTAAAGTGCATGCATAATACAGACTGAGTCACTGTTTCTATTGGTGCGTATATTTTANTATTCTGAGCCAGATGAATCCAACCCCCGTCTTCACAACTCTTGCTTTAATACCGATTTTAATATTTTCCTGCCATATAAGCTTAGATTTCCCGATTGGTTTCTTCGATGCAGGTATTTCGATTAAAATTCTGTACGAATTTTTCACCCCCTCAATCCGTGGTGTATGCTTCGCTCACATTTTGTTTTTCACTGCCTCTACAACCCCCGTGGGCCGTGGCCTCTGATTTTCAGTTTCATGATCATTTTACGGACGGTAGGACACCTTAGACGAGTGATCAGCTCGTCACAAGGCCTCTACTTAACACAGGACAATACAGACACAGAATGAACACATACCTTACATCCATGCCTTGTGTGGGATTCGAACATACGATCCCGGCTTCCGAGCGAGCGAAGAGAGTACATGCCTTAGACCGCTCGCCTACCATGGCCGTCCTCCCTCACACTAGCCTCCTTTAATTAAACTTTCCATAAACATTTGGTGAATAATGAAAAAATATGAAGTAGTTTTCTCCGTCTTCCTGTTTCATCCTCCAGCATATGTTCACATATTTTCCTTAGCGCCCTATTCTCAAAGATTCCCTATTTATGTTCCACCCTTAATGTCAGAGATTACGTTTCACACCCATACAAAACAGAAGGAAAATTTGTGCTCAATGTTTTTAGATTTTGGAAGGGACCGAACGGCGCAGTGGAGTGGGTAGCTCTGCTGCTCCGTGTTTGCAGAGTCCTGTTTCAGATCTTGGTTCTGAGGTTTTACTTGGTCTTCTTCAGTCCCTTCAACTAAATGCCGGGATTATAATCCAGATTAGAACACGACGACTTTCTTCAGAAAGTTTCCACTTCATTATTTACTAGTAACCCTATTATTCTGTTCTGCATAATCTGAGCTTCTGAAAGCGCCATCAAACAAAAAATAAATACAGAAAATGTGTAAGAGACGATCGGTTTGTTCTCTTCAAGTTCTCCAAAATCTTACTATCGATCAGTAAGCCTCCTGAGAATTTCCTAAACACGTTATGAAGTAACAGAGCTTGTCATAAACAAGTTTTGTTAGCCGGTGAAGGTGAAATACATCTACCCTAAGAAACAGTGCATGCCATTCCTCGTGTATGTAAACTTACGGGAGAGAATTCATGTTAAATTTTATTTGAATTTCCCATCGGCATATGAATACCAGAAGTATGTTGAAAATACGAGTACAACGTAATGACTCTCTAATGATGATGCAACAATGTACGTCAGTAACCAACCACGACTCACCCTCATTGCAGGAACAGAGAAACAATTTAGTAATAAACAGCAAGGCTGAAGAATGCCTTCTTTCGGGATGTGGCAGTCTGCAGCCACCCGTTCAAGTTCGTTCCTCGCTCTCGGATTTTTCTGCTCTGAAGATGAATGCGATACGTTCCTCCGAAACGTCGGTTCACAAAAGATCTACACAGCGCCACATCGCAGAAGACGGCATTCTTCATAGTCACCGCCGTGAAAACCTCAAATCTTAACAACAGTAATATGTTCAATACAATGTTGTTTCATATGACGGTTTCTAAACAGATTAAAAATGCTACAACGACACAGCGAGGTAGTTTCTCGTTGATACGTAACATATTACAAACGCATCTATTGCTAATAATAATAATAATAATAATAATAACAAATTTTATAAGATCTAATCCGTCAGAACACTACATTACTGTAAGCCAATATACCGCACATTTAATATCTTGACTCAAAATATCTCACCGTAACATTTTAAAATGTGGTTAGAAATCCTGTTTCTATAGAACGTTAAATTTATGTCTCGGTGAAGATAGTATCTGTGTTTAAACGGTACACCATGGAAACGTGTGATGGAGAGGGAATAAAGATCCAGAAATTTTTAATCTCTTCCTAAATTAGGATGAGGAATCAGCTCCACACCGAGACCGTCTTATCTATTGTACTTAGTGGACAGGAGACTAGGTCGACCCCAAAACTGATCTTCCCACAGCAGAAGAGGAAATTCTCCGCCGTTGCCGGAAATAGAAACCTAGTTGTCTAGCCCGTCGCCATAGTAAGTCATCCAAACTCGTCTAACTTTTGGCATCCATATAAATCTACTTCACTTACAGACTCTTGGCTCCCTCTGTATATCAGACATTTCATTCTGCTGTCACGTTTCTGCCTGTATTATTTTTTTCGGATTGACTCTTCTTGTTCGCAACACGATACACGTAAGAAAAGAAAGACAAAACTGAAACCATCTTGTGAGAATTCTGCGACATGAGGGATGCTAGAATCATCTTCCATCTACCACAGAAATGATTATGATGAAATAGCCTTGGGGTTCCATGTTCACACAGCATTCTGTTTTACTCTCATAGGTACGTAAGAGGGAAAGGCTTTCCCATATCCTACAGAGACATTCTACTCACCAAAAACCCAACCACCCTCTTCTCTTCAAACTTCTCTGCCTCACCCTTAGTATCTCTCTCTCCCATTATTCCTAAGCTTGCGTACGTAGGGTAAATCTAATTTGCGTATGCTGAAAGCCTTCTCTAGAACCTCACCCCCCCTTACCGTCATTTCTGTTGTATGTGTATATGTGTTGTGTACATGTATACTCCACCTCCTCAGCATCCCCCATATACATACGTACCAACAGTGCTCCTAGGGTTCTAGAACGAAGAACACCGAATCTGGCAGAAAGCACGTATGAAACGGTAACACGAGGAAGATATGGCACGAGAGAATAAGATAGAGATGATAATATAATGGAAGGAGAGAGACGGAAAAGAGGAAAGACAATGTATGATGAACATTATAATAAGCCTACAGCACCCACTGACATTACTATCTTCCTCTGAAGCATTTCCTTCTCTTTCCACCCTACCATCATATAAAGAGTTGCGAGGAAAAATGGCATATTGCACAGTTGTACAGCGAATGTGAAACAATCTGTTGCCTTTTAAATTAATCTCGTGCCTTAAATGTTAGTGCAGAAATTGAGTTACTTTGTCATCAGTAAGTTGTAATTATTACCATGATGAAAGTATTCAAGTCAGTTTGTCCACCAAATATGTCAAGTCTCAGGAGCACATAAAATTTCCACCTTTCTTCAATAACGCGATCGGGTGTTCCTGATCAAATTGATTCTGCAACAGATCTATATATTTCTGCTTTAAATACATAAGCTGATCATTATTGTTAGCCAAAGCCTTCACGAAATTGTTCGTGAGGCCCAGCTTTTATAGGCAACGGAGGAAGAATACGCAATCAGGGCCCTCTATTAGTGTATATTTAAGATTTTCACCTCAGGAATGATCTGTCCTCCGCTGTTAATTTCTTAACATCATAGTGGCTTTCTGTTGTTTGAATTCCCCATAAGCAGAGGGAACAGCCACACTTGGTAAATCCACCCTGTGATCGAACCAAAAGTGTTGATTTTTAAATCAGCACACAACTGCCCAATGTTTCCTTTACATCTGATTGCATCCAGTATGCAGGACATTGCCTCATAAATTTCCTTTGCTTCAGCAGCAAGGGCCACATGTATTAAAGGTATTTTATTCTAGTAGTTACTATAGGATTCTGACGATGGTGTATAACACACTGATATGTTGGGATTTTGGACTTTATCCATGGTCCTGGTTTTTAAGATAAATAAAAACACGACGTTTCGGAAACTGGATCTGTTTCCGTCCTCAGGTGAAGGAAAACACCTATTCAGTTGGGTCCCTTAGAAAGAGCTAGCCTCAATCAGTGATTCCGAAACGTCGTGTTTTTATTTGTTATCTTAAAAACCAGGACGATGGATAAAGTCCAAAATCCCAACATATCAGTGTATTTTATTCTCATTTTCTGAAACAGAATGCCCACAGACTTACTTTACATGAACCCCTCACGCCCTAAAGCTATATTTCTCGGCTCTGTTTCAAGATACGAACTATTGCATAGGACCCTTTATATTTAGAAGCACGGGAAAAGGGAAACCTGCCCACAGAAGTAGTTGCTGATTTCTGACTTATCTTTTCTAACTTAAACCAGACAACTTCACCCCTTCACAACTTCCCACCCTTGGTGTGCGCCAAGTCAACCGCCTGTCCAGGTGAAGGCCTAAGTATTTGATTGATTCCTCTTGTGGTATGGATGTTCCGTTTAATAGTACCACAGGGCAGGTTCCGTGTCTCAAGGCGAAGGCGATGTGCACGGATTTAGTTTCGTTGGCCTTAATTCTCCACCGCTGTAGCCATTCTTCGAATTGGTCTAAGTGCGTTTGCAGTATCCGGGATGCTTCAATAGGGTTCTCATGAGACGCTAGTATTGTTGTGTCGTCGGCATAGATGGCAAGCATTGTTTGTCCGGTTTCTGGCAAGTCAGCCATATATGGAGTATAGCACAGGCCCTAGGATTCTGTCCTGCGGAACTCCGGATAAGACAGGGTATAATTCGGTATAGACTTCGTGATATTTAACTAAAAAAGTTCAGTCGGTAAGGTAGGACTTTAATAGGGAATACATTGGATGTGGAAGCGCGCACTTAAGTTTGTATAATAAGCCTATGTACCAAACTTTATCGCAGACTTGGCTTATATCAACACATACAGCTGAGCAGTAGCGCCCGTTCTCAAAATCACTATGAATTTGGTTTACTAATCGATGTATTTGTTCGATCGTTCCGTGACCTTTTCTGAAACCAGATTGATGTGTAGGTATGAGCCGATAATCGTCGATTTCAGGTACTAACCGTTTGAGCAGAATTTTTTCCGGACTTTGGAAAGAATCGGTAGGAGACTGATGGGTCTATACGATGCAACATCGTTTGGATTTTTTCCTGTTTTCAAAATCATGACTAGTTGCGCCACTTTCCATTGACAGGGGAAGTATTCGAGTCGTAAAATTGCATTTAAGATATATGTTAGTACTCTGAATCCTTTGTCGGACAGTTCTTTTAGTATTTTGTCGGCGATGAGGTCATATCCCGGTGCCTTTTTTGAGCTAATGCCATGGAGTATGATAGTTTCTACCTCTCTATGAGTGGTTTTATTTACTGGGAGGGCCATCTGAAACGGAGTCTCAAGCTGTTTGTTAATTTCCTCTTCAGCTGCTGGTAGTCGGGGTGGATTAGGTTGGAAAACTGTGCGTAGTTGTTCGGCAAAAGTCGTAGCCTTTTGCAGGGTTCGGAATCCTCAACACGCACTCGTACCCTTTTTCTCCGAAGATGTAGGATGCCGCGAGCTGAAAGCCGTAATCAACATGGCGAGAGCGCAGAGATACTTCATCTAGTCTAATATTAAAATAATAAAACTTGCATGCCCTTGGATTGTAGCTAGGCCTGTATAGCTGGGAAACGGCGGTGACTCTTATAATGGAGATGACTTCTAGAAGAGAATTTTAAAACAAAACTGTTCTATTCAGAGTAGGTAGTAGTGGTGCAGTTTCTAAAACACGAGACTTACTTGCAGAAAATGGGCTATATTCCTGAGAGAAAAAGCTTATTTTGCTGCAAATAATTGTCAAATGTCTGGAAACTGGGCACATAATCATTTATCGCCTCCTCTTTGTAATGTTAAAAAAATCTAGTACCCCATATTTTAAAATTAAATTCTAATACTTTCTTCAGAATGCAACTACATAGGAGAAATTACTACAGTAAAATATTTTTAAAATATTATATTATTGGAAGTCTTGCTACCGGGTGATCCCCATTCAAGGAGTCCTACCGACTCTGTATAGCACCAAGAAACTGAAAAAGCCTCCAAGTCTTAACAAAGGGCCGTAGAGCCATAATTTCAATTTCAATTTCAATTTCGATTCGTGTTTATTTACGTGCAAACTTAACAGCACAGAGGCCAATTACAAAGTTGGCACGAGTTCATAGAAATACAGATATAACTAAAAGACAAAATACAATTAAGACAGTCTATATGATGACAATAAATTAATAATAATTCCAAGATGAATTAAACTTAGCATTAACAGGTGAGAAAATAAGTATGTTTCGAATGGTTATTTCATTATGTGATGAGAAAGGACAATACACATACATACACACATAGAAGTTAATAATAATAATAACCCAATTAATTCTTATTTAATCGTGCGGCAGCTCAACATCCTAATTCAATTCAATTCAATTCAATTCATGTTTATTTACGTACAACTTAATAGTACAGAGGCCAATTAAAAGGTTAGCATGAGTACATAGAATTACATAAAAATAAATAAAAAACAAATACAAAATTTGAGAGTCTACATAATGACAATAGATTAATAATAATGCCAAGAAAAATAAAGTTAACGTTAACAGGAGAGAACAACAAAATAAGACCACATACACAGAAGTAATATTAAGAGTATCATTAACAAATATTATTAACAATTTTAGGTTCAGTGTCATTGACAGAAACTGTTCCGATTGCAAATATGTCGAGATCTTTACCCACCGCGTTGGCAGCATAGGCGCACCGAGCAGAAGGACAGTGTTTATTAGAGGGACAAACACCAAACAATGAGAAGTTCCTAAGATTGCTGGCAGGAACACGAAGGCTAATATTTTCCAAAAGGGAAGAGCTGGATTTAAACCACGAAAGACCTGAACAAGAAAAAGTGCATTAAGGTGATGTCTCAATTTATGTAAAGATTGCAGACTTAATTTCTCTAAAACACCAGTATAATTATATGAAATATGAGGGAAGAGACGATAAAAACAGACGGACGCAAACTTCTGCTGGATGCGCTCAAGCTTATTGGCATCAGTCGAGGTGATGGAGTTCCAAACTACTGAGGCATATTCCAACTTGGACCTTACTAAAGTAAAATATAGTACATACAGACTCTCCAGAGAAGAAAACCTGTAGGTAATGGAGCGAATAAGGCCTAAAAGCTTTATGTATTCAGAAAACATGTAATTAACATGTGTGTGAAAATGTAACTTTGAATCAGAGAAAACACCCAGGTCCTTAATACTGCTGGTGCGTGTAATTATAGCATGACAAAACTGATACTCGTAGCTCAGAAAGTTTGTTTTTTCTGGTGTATGATACAACACGCGTTTCAGAAATATAATAATAATAATAATAATTCAATTCTTTACTATTTATGTGCCGAGTCAACAGCCGCAAGGCCAATTACAGACAGAGCACAGTGCAGATAAAAGTCATTACAATATGGACAAACCCAACATAAAGTCAAAGACAAATTACAGGGAAGCACTGGAGGAAAACACAATAATGCAGGCAAGAAAACAAACAATAACAATAACAATAATAATAATAATAATAATAATAATAATAATAATAATAAGTGAATCTTCGGGCCCCTCAAAAGGCGCATGCTCTTTCTTCCTTAACGAGAGCAAAACATCACTTTCTCTGCTCGCTTTGTAGGTTTGTAGAATATGATGTGTAAATTCATGCTGGGTAAGGTAAGGCAAGGGTTTTTCGGCTGTTTCAGATTTAAGCATGGACAAATAAGAAATATGATTATTTTTATGTTAATTTTGTCATAGTTGCAATATATTAACCACTGCCTACTGAGGAAAAAATTGAACCCATGAAATACGTGTGCTAAAATATTACTTTCCTAATGCATTATATACTGAAACTTTCTGGATTATAGAAGGATTCTATGGTTGTTGGGAGGTCTATTTGGATCAGTTACAAGTTCCATTGGCCTTCTTGTTGACTTTGTCAGCTTTCTGTTTAATGAATGGAGACCTGTAAGCACATCCACAAGAATCCGCTTTGTGTCACCATATGATTCATTGCTGATCCCCGTAATATCAGAAGTAGCCTTCATCTTCTGATTCCTGATTTTTCAGGCATTTTCTTTTAGGATTTTGGTTCTAGTCATTTGACACTTTGGCCTCCTTTTATTCTTAGTTGACGCCAATGTGTAATCAGGCTCTTTTTCTTGCGGCTCTTATAGGATGTGAGTTTATGCTCCCGAGGAATTTATGGTATGTTGCACAATTAGCAAGTTTATCTGCTATGTTTTCTTCCTTCCCTGCGATTATTTATTTTCGCAGAATCTGTGGTTGTTCCAACAGTACAATCTCTCAAGTTTTAAGTTTCTGATTTTTCCCCGTTATCTGTTAATGAAAAGAATATTTCAGCTGGCAAATTCTTTGGCAGGGAATTTTGTTTCTATTAAGAAAGTCAGCCGAAAGTCTGCAAAATGGACTCTAAATTTGTCAGATCAATAAATTCGCTATTCTGAGGTCACTGAGCTAAGCATTTCGGTAGTCTCCTCCTTCGCTGAAGTCCGATGAATGACGGATATATGGAACAGATGATTTTGTTATTTACTGAGGTGCATTCAGACTAATACTGCAATCTTCACGAAACGAACCAGTGTAATACTACCCCGCCATTTTGTTCACACAGAGGTCAATATGATTAAACACCCTATGAAGCTGCGCGCGACTTCAACTTGAGCAAGAGCGTGAAGCTTGAATTGGCGTACAGCACTGTAACAATAAGACGAACAAATCCACAACAATAATGGCGACTCACCGAAGTACCTTACGAACTTTTTCATAACGAGTTTGTGCGTGCTAACCTATGTTGGTCGTTATCAGCGCATTGTGGTAGAACAATTTAATTTTACTCATAATCCATATGCTATTTAGAATATAAGTAAATATCTTCTACTTTTATAATAGAACCAACGATTTATCTAACTTGAATCCTACATTGAGAGAGATAAATGTAAGTTCTCTGAGATAGCTGCGGGTGCCTCTTCGTTAAGTCATAATAAATCTTCTACAGCCATCTTCTTCTTCTTCTTCTTGAACTTGTGAAGAATTCTTAGATCTTCAATAAGCCTGATCGCAAACTTCGGAATTTATTCACAAGAGGTAAAAAAATTCTATCTGGTTAGCTAGTTCTGGTTCATAACCAATTTTCAACTTTCGCTCAAACTTTGCTGCTTATGGCGGAGCTTATTTCAGTATTTAAGATACTTCTTAGACGGATAAACCAACCAGCGGTTTCCCTCATATTAATTTTTGCCGTCAACGCAGACTGCGTGGCTCCATTCGTATTTTCTACACCACAGAAACCATTTTCAGTGTTCCTCTTTCTTGAATGGTGATGTCCTGTAATAAGTCTGTAAAATACATATATGTATGGCCACAGCAACCCAAGAAACACAACAAAGATCTAGCGTTGGTATTATCAAATTGCCAGTGGGTGAAAAAGGGGGAAGAGTTCTTAATTCACCTTACTCTAACGTTTTGTTACCTACCAACAGTTTCAAAAAAAGCAATAATGTCTGATATTGTCCTAGGCTCGTGGCTACCCATCTCTCCCGCATCTATGCCTCCTTTTATTATAAATTTCTCATATTTTGCCTTCTGTACCGCGAACAATTTCGTGATAATTATACGTCTACTAGTACGTTGAGAAATTAGGTCTATGAAGACGTCCTCCACTAACATCGAATTAAGTTCAGAAAACAACAAAAAAAGTCTGTAGTTTCCCTTCCAGTTCAGCGTTTAACTAAGTTATTCTGATATACATAAATATCAAAGAACTTAAATATGACATGACCAGAGATAGGCCTACAAAAACACTTCATTCAGACTTGACAATGTAACAACGGGAATTAGAACATTTAGAGCATGTGTTTCTGGGTTCTGAAGCCCGTAGTTCGGAGTTCAGACGTTTTGGAGGAACATTTTGCCTCTCCCTTCTTTTCTTACTCTTCGACCCTGACGATGGAGTCGCTATATTCTTCCGAAACGTTAGGCTCTCTCCGAACTACGTGGCATTACAACTCAGAACCTCAAATACAGCAAAATTAAGTAATTTACAAATTTATTATAGTTATAATTTATAATTACTGGCACCTCACTAAGTTCGCCCTGTTGGATATATTGCTCAATAATTTCACTACGAGATGGTCGGAAAGTAACATTTGAAAATACAAATTGCAACGTAGCAGAAGGGTTACTATGACAATGAAACAAGATAGGAGTGCCATTACGACGTTCTCTCGCAACTAAATAACTCGTAATAAAAAAAAGCATCTCCCCACCCGTATAATGAAAACGTAGAGCTATCCAGCCAGCAATGTACAGGTTTGTAACAACCCTTAGGACATAGGCAATAAATACTACCCCTTCTCTCTCCCTCTGCAGTAGCCTACATCAACGTAAGTTCTCCTACCCTTGCTTCCTTTCTTTCCCCGTCCCCCCGCTGTCATCTATGTTGTCATCTTCTCGTTAAAAAGTGATAATTGAAAATGGTGGGACGCGCTACGAGCGGAATGAGACGCATAGGGTGTCCAGCCTTCGCTTCACAGTGTTCGTGCTTCCAAATCCCATAGTTTCCTGTGAGCTCACGTCTGTATTTTGAAAGATGATTCAATAACAACTACTTAGACCTTCAATGCCTCAAATATCACATAAAATGTAACGATCACAAATATTATAGCGAGAAACTAAACAATTCTCACTTATTGACGTAGCTTAAATCAGGTTCAATTTGGCCGTCATGCGTTTGTTACAAACCAGTCATTCAAGAGACACGAAAACTGTTCTTATTCTAAGTGAAACAGTTGAATATGAAATGAATTGGTTCCATCACTTCAAGAGAATGGGAGACAGAAATAGATCTGTTGGAAGCAAAAGGGAGAATGGGAAGAGGAAGACAGTACAGAAGACAGAAGTTTCGAGTGACAGCTGTCAGTAACAATCGACAATGAATAGTGAGAAAGGAGTCATGGTCTGTTTTTGCCCTCTCACATAAACTCATCATATGAAGGTCCTGTTGTAACTTTACTTTTCATGACATGCTCCACTCAGTGTGAAGGCTTTCTGAAACAATCGATTAATAATTGTGAGTCAGGAGTCGAGGTTTATTTGAATTTATTCCAGAATTCTTCTAAAGCACCGAGAAAAAATAACCATTTTGGAGTGCGGTCCGTAGATCTTCCGATTTTCCACACAAATTTTCTGACAAAGAAAAGATAGTATTTTTTTCAATGGCGAGTTAGGCACAGGAAGTTAAAGTATTCATTTTTGCTTATGAGGGTCATCTTATTTTCGAATCACTGCGTTTTTTTAATAAGTCGCTAACTTCACACCAAATGTGAATAGTCATCGCATATAGGTTAGAGGAACTCAGGCGAAAAGCATTTCATGTTGTTCAAATTTTTCATAAGTGATCTAGAGATTTGAACAAATAGACTGAGTCTGTTGTCCGTACAATTACACTGCAGATAACGAGCATAATTCCTCGCCCTTCTGTATTATATTTTGGCATGAAAATCAGAAGAGACAGCCGTTGCTAGGCAATGGTACAGTAAAAAACATGACATCATTAAAAATTGAGTTGTTGCTACGCAACGGTCGGGAAAGACTATGGCGCGGTGTTTTCTATGAGGTCCGTGCGAGAGTATAATAATCAATGACTGAGAGTGCTCGTTGAAAAAGAAACCCTATTCAAAACAAGCAAAATTCCTGAAAAGAAAAATATGGCCATGTGCCCCGACGGGACTCGAAAGCAAGAATTACTGTGCTGTCGATGGCCAGCAAACAGTATAACTGACCGAGAGTCAGGGATGGCCAGTGAGGGCCAGGAGATCGTGAGTAGTCAGTCATGAATAGGGGTCACCAACATGAGTTGCTTGAGAGTTGAGACAGAAGTTACCTGAGAGAGAGTCACCAGCCGGTGGGGACGTAAGCCGAGGACACTGTTGGAATCCGTTATCAGGCAACGGCTAGTAAAGATATAGAAGACATAGCGTATGCTTTACTGAGGCGTAGAGTGCGGGAATTAGTGACAGAATTATAATTATTTGTAGTTTCATAATATAGACATTTCGGTGGGTTCGAATCCCACTCAAGGCTTGGATGTTTGGTGTATGTATGCGTTTAGTGTGTGTCTGTGTTGTCCTGTGTGTAGGTAGTGGCCTTGCGACGGGCTGATCACTCGTCCAAGCAGTTCTACCGTCTGTGAAAAATGATTACGGAAATGAATAAGAGGCCTGGGCCCTGAATGGGCTGGAATAACAATTGAAAGAAAGAATAAGAAGAGGAAGCAGAAGAATGTGGTTCAATAGGTCCAATTACCAATCCAAACCCCGTTCTAGTCACTAACGGGTGAAAATATAGTCATCTGACTTACTATTTCTAACTTCTTTTATGCTTCTCCCATAATTCTAGTTTAACGGACATTCAATTAATCTAATAATCTAGTCTTCTAATCTCTGTACTAATAAGAATATATGATCTATATGTCTATAATCACAAAGCCTTAAACACATTTCTGCAGTTTTCTAACTACAGGCATTTGATAAAAATTGAGAGTAAAAATCATTATGATTTCTTTTCTGCCAGATTTTGAAC
Source organism: Cryptotermes secundus (assembly GCF_002891405.2). Classification (NCBI taxonomy): domain Eukaryota; kingdom Metazoa; phylum Arthropoda; class Insecta; order Blattodea; family Kalotermitidae; genus Cryptotermes; species Cryptotermes secundus. The sequence continues at coordinate 287,499 of NW_019742550.1, read as the reverse complement.
TAGCCTCTGTAAGAACCGGTTTTGGTTGCTGGTTATTCAACGACGCTCTCAGAATCGAAACTATATAACATCGGTATAAAAACTATGGTTGTTTCTGTGTAACAAGTACATGTGAATTTGATTTGTTTCATTCTGGTCCGTCACACTAACAATTACAAAGACAAAAACAACACCGTCCAGTGTGACTATTTAAGTTTTATCATTTGAAAACTCATCACCTTACATGTTTCGATCCCTACGGATCATCCTCAGAGGGCATCAATACTTTTTCTGGAAACTACTATTACAATAGATGTTAAATTATATGCATGCATATATTATGTCTGAAATACACAATGTACACAATGTTCTACTTTTCACAGTCACAGCAGCCTTCCTGATATTAAAATTTTTAAAGTTTTTTAAAAACTGCTATGACTGTGAAAAGTTGAACATTGTGTACATTGTGTATTTCAGACATAATATATGCATGCATATAATTTAACATCTATTGTAATAGTAGTTTCCGGAAAAAGTAATGATGCCCTCTGAGGATGATCCATAGGGATCGAAACATATAAGGGTGATGAGTTTTCAAGTGATAAAACTTAAATAGTCACACTGGACGGTGTTGCTTTTGTCTTTGTAAGTACATGTGAAATTTACACGGTGTATTTCACCATTTTCTATAGTCACGCCTTTTATGTGAATGCTGAAACACGGCTGTTTCTCCTAGGGTGTCTAACGTTTCAATACGTCGATAGTCCTTTATCGCTGCAGAAATATGATGGATGCCACAGAAAAACATGTTCATAATTGAATAATTAGTATGTATACCGAATTAAAGGGGCCTAGCATGCTACTAAACTTATGCATTGTTTTGCGATATTTATATGGTAATCTTTATAAAACGGGAATGTTCCTAAAACCTGATCATTTAAATAAGAATTTCTGACGAGAACTAATTCCCTATTTTCATTTTATGCGATACCATACGCACAACAAAGAAAAATAAATTCGAGATACACGGACACACAGACGCATGATAGAAACACAGACAGCAAGGTGATCTCATGAGCCATTTTTTTTTCTCGAAATAAAGCTGCAAACAAAAATATTTACTCTACGTTTCGCTAAGAAAATGTAATTATAAGTAATTTTCATATTATCACAGTTTATTTACTAGTATGTTATTGTATCAAATTTTATCTATGAAAGCCAAAAATATTCAAATAAAATTTTTTAAATGTTTTCAATCCGGTTCGTTATGTGAAAATCGTGCATTTAATATTAACTGAAGTGTCCTTCATTAAAATGCGTAGAGTTTGGCAATAATTTGCTTTTCAGTGTCTGAAATATCTAACGAATTAACATGAAGTTAATTTAGGCCTCCAAATAAAGTGGTGGTCCCTAATTCGCCAATTGTCAGGAAAGGGCCTATGTAATAGAAGTAGCGCGGCGTCCCTGTGGTACGCTCAGACTGTACAGTGTCGAATGCATGGAAAACTGTGAGTAGTGTATTCGAAAGAATATGGAAGTAAATGGTTGAGGCCTAATTTTAAGTCACTTACTTACTTACTCATGGAGTTGAGCCCTTCTGGATGAGCCGCCAATTCTGCAGCTAGTCAAGAACTTCCCAGCATTTTATTTAACTCGAAGGTTCATTACCGTGTTCACAAGAGCCCTCAACTGGTCCCTATACTGAGCACGACCAATCCAATCAGTACCGTCCCATCCTCTCTCTCTAAGATCCATTTTAATATTGTCCACCCACCTTCGCATTGGTCTTCCCAGTGATCTCCTTCCTTCTGGCTTTCCCACCAATATCCTATACCTATTTCTCGTCTCCCCCGTTCGTGCTACATGCCCTGCCCACCTCATCCTCCTTGACTTCATCGTTCTAATTATACTTGGAGAAGAGTACACGTTATGAAGCTCCTCATTATGCAGATTTCTCCAACCTCCTGTCACTTCAGCTCTCTTCGGTCCAAATATTCTCCTCAACACCCTGTTCTCAAACACCCTCAGTCTAAGTCACTAAACAAATATTTTCCTGTATGTACTGAGGCAAATGACGAAAATATTCAGTCAGAATAGTTGGATTCCCTACCGCTATTCCAATCGTATACGTCCAGAATTAAAGTCAGAAGTGTAACCACTTATCGGCGAAGTTAGCACCAACTTTTGCGGATAGAGGGTGTTGCGTGGTCAGTGTAACGGATCCGAACTGCCGTTAATCTCGGATTTCTAGACCGGATTTGGAAAGACACTTTGGTGATATTTTGTAAGGTAGGCTCGCTAATCTCCTGTTTTCTTGGAAGGAGTAAGAAAACTGTACAAAGGACCTTAATTAGGACAACTAGGGTTCAAATTGGTTCGCGTAAGTCTCGGCAATTCTGTGGCACCTTTTTCATGTGGAATAACGTTGTAACCGGTATCTGCACGTTCCAAATTAATATAAGTAGGGGTATACAAGATGTAAACCCCAGTCTGTCATGAGATGGTACGACAGTGTCATGATGCGCGCAGCCTCTGAGTGGCTGGAAGCTCACATGGCTAGCCCTTGGGGAAACAACTGTGAGGAAGCTCTGGAGTTGGTTTACTGTATGTCAACCCAAGAAGCTGCCGTGTGGATGTCAGAGTTAATTAAAAGTATCACGTAATTTCTTGGAATTCAAATAAAGTGGGCTAGGTACCGCCTAAAGGTTTACAAGAGAAAAGTGCTTGTGAGGCGTTGATGCGTATTGGACGCGAGCAGGTCTCCTGTAAAGCTATACCGTGAAATTGGAAAGCATTGGGCTAGAGTCACAATCACTATACATTCCGTGATCATCACATGCTGTTACCGTGTAATCGTAATAAACAGATATTGTAATGGTGTGAGTCTATATAATCTTATATAGGGCAGTGGAGCCGGGATAGCTCAGTCTGTATAGCGACTGATTATAGGCTGGATGGCCAGAGGGTCGGAGTTCTAGTTCCGGAAGTGTCAAGAATTTTCTCTTCCCCATGTTGTTCAGATCTGCTCTGGGGTCCACCCAACCTCGTATACAATGGGTACCGGAGGCTCTTTCCTCGGGGGTAAAGCGGCCGGGAGGTGAAGCTGACCACTTACCTCCAGCTAATGCAGAGGTCAAGAGAATATGGATCTATGCAACCACTTCCCCATACACCTTCATGGTATAGTACTTAATTAATTGAGCACAGGAACAACTATACCTTTTATAAGAGTGGTGGATGTAGCATTGAAGTTGCTAAGCTACTGNACGTGAGTGTTATACACCTGATGAAGGCCGTCTGAGGCCGAAACATGTAGTGTACAGGAGCAAGATCAAGGACACATAATATATTGTTTGCACTTGGGACGGAATTTGTATCATTATATCATTTACTGTTGCCACTTTCTGAAGTGCTACATACCAGCACTTCCCCAATTGCAACTTCCAGGAGGCGTCACGTTTGAGGATGCAGAGGTTGGACCTCCCTGTAGCTTGAACTGCAGCGCTGGTTGCTCGCAGTAGGCGGACTGGCTTCATGGTATATACACTGATGATGGGATAGTTAATTGTATTAAGGGATCCATTTGATGGGATTGTGTGGGGGCGGGCGCCAACGGGGTTGGATGAGGATGAGTTGGGGTGGATGCAAGCAATAGGGAGGCGGGCTATAAGAGAGAATGGGTGGGGTTGTTTGTGTGTGTATAGACTCATGATCGTTGTTGTTCCGTATATCGCAGACTCGGATGAGTACGAAGGTAACAAAAGATCGATGCATCCTGTGCTTACAGTTATCTGCTTGTTATTTGTTGTGTAAAACGCCTCACTGCCTGAGAAGAGAGTCTAACAGGACGAAAATGACCGTCTGGTGTACGCGACAGCTATATCTTCTTATTTCTTGACTCAATATTCTCAATTCCTGCATGCTACATTGAAATATCGACGGCTCATTCACTCACTCGATCACTCATGGAGCTGAGCCTTCCTTGAGAAGCCGCCAATTGTGCAGCTACTCAAGAACTTCGCAGCATTTTATTGAACCCGAAGGTTCATTATCATGTTCACAAGAGCCCTTCACTTGTCCCTATCCTAAACCAGATCAATCCAATCCATACCATCCCATCCTCTTTAAGATACATTTTAATATTATCCACCCACATACGTCTCGGTCTTCCCAGTGGTCTCCTTCCTTCCGGCATTCCACCAATATGCTATATGCATTTCTCGTCTCCCCCATTCGTGCAACATGCCCTGCCCATCTCATTCTCCTTGACATTGAAATATCGGCGACTAAATTTCCTAAAATAAAATACTTTTTAAGAAGCTGATGAGCTCAGCCAATCAAGAAATTCCTGACATCTTATTAGACACAAAAGTTCATTATCTTTTGCACAAAAGCCGTCACTGTGCCCTATCCCGAACTAGTCTAATTTACTCCATATCCTCGCATCTCTGCGTTAAGGGTTTTGTTTAATCTTCTCCCTTTCAACCTCGGTCATTCAAACGGTCTCTTTCCTCCTAATTTTGTGTGCCGTTCACCTCCCATCCGTGCTACAATTCCCACCCATCTCATTCTTTTTCAATTTGATTGCCCTAATCCGATCTGGCAAACATTAGTCATTATGAGGCTTCTCAATAAGTACTTGTTACACACTTATCTTACTGCGTCCTTCTCGTGGGACTCCCAGAAGAAACACTGAGAACAGCAGTTCAAGTAACTCTACTGTGAAATTGATCATCCTGTCAATGTGCCAATGCTGTGACATGACGGCGATGCTCAACGGACGAAGAAGAAAAATTGAAATTGAGCGCTGACATTTCGTGGTTGGCTGTGAGGAAACTTCATTGTTGAGAGCTGTTACCTAGCAACGACTAGTCAAGAAGGAGAAGAATTAGTGCATGCTCTAGTGAGAAGACGAGTGCATGAATTAACGAGAGAGTTATAATTACGGGTATTTGTACTTACCATCTGTAAGTTTGCAGTAAATCCAATGACCAATCCAAACCCCACCTATAGTCACATTCACGCACGTGACAACTGGTGTCAGAAGTGGTTGGATTGGAAACTCCGTTGGATCCTGACAATGTGTATAGTATGAAATTGTATTTAATATTTTATTGCGAGCGCATCACAACTAATTCCATGGAACAACATCCTTGGAACGTGAACTCCTTCAATTTCATGGTATTTAAAGGCTTCCTTATCCTCAGAGAAATTAATACAATCTACATGTTTTAATCTTATTTTCTTAATATCCATTTTGATATTATGCTCTCACCTATGATCAACTTGCCTATTGTCTATTTCCTTCAGGTTTCCGTTCCAAAGTTTGTGTGTATTTCTCTTCGTTTTCTGCGTATTACATTTGCTGCCCATCGCTTCTTCTTTGATCTGATTATTATATGCGATCTTCAGTTTATAATGCTATGTACATGCAATTTCACGGTTACTGAACTGGAAACTTCCGACAGGCTTACGGCGTCTTCGTACAGTAATGTAATTAAACTCTGTATTTATTTTATTAATTAAATAAACATGCTTTTGTAGCCAGTAAAATTATTGAGAATTTAGTAAAGGAATTACGTTTCTGTTTTTAGACTAAAACATATAGTTAATTTTCCTTATCCGTGGAAACTGTTACTTTTCAAGGCGGCGGCTTTTGTCGGACCAGCAGTAATACATGTCAGTTCCCTCTGCTGCATTAATCGAGTATTCACTTTTTAATGTATGTAAACACGTAGGTTTAACATTCTCATACGTCTAAATTATCCTTAGAAGACAGAAAATAAATAAACAGTTTAAAGACACTGTCAAAAGGAAATTCAAATTATGTAATTTTTCTGCTATTTCATGTACTAATAATACCGAAAGCAATGGCATTGGCCCGAAATAATCTTCATGTCGTTCATATTAGAAGAAAACAATTATTGTAAGGGTATTTAGTGAAAGTTATTTGAAATAATTTAAAATTATTGCGCAAATAAAGACTGAAATCCCTCAATGTGTTGTTTGTAATGAAGTTCTTGCAAACAAAAGGAGAATTAAGAAAGTTGTCTTCTGGGTTTAGGCACCGTGTATTCTTCGTTTTGGCCGACGTTTCGGAGGAACGTAGCGCCTCCATCTTCAGAGTAGTTGAATAGCTTCGAATGCGGAGAGCAGTAGCTATGGTGATAGACTGTGAATGGTGCTGNTGTCGTCAATCGGCACCCGATATTCCAAAACTCCCCTTGTCGATTTTATCGATTTAAATCTAAACTTAAATTTTAAATATTAAAACTAAATGAGAATTTAAAATTTTAAACCAATCGACGTGTGAATATTCATAAAACACGATTGACAAAATCGACAAGGGGAGTTCTGGAATATCGGGTGCCGATTGACGACAGAAAATGAACATTTAGAAATATGGAATTTAAATGTTAATATTAAGTGCAGTGTGACAGCTACGTGAAGTGAAATACACCTGATGATGGCCGATTACGGTCGAAACATGTAGTGTGAAAGAAGGGGGACAAGAACTACAATAAAGTGTTACATTTACGACGGAGTTTATATTATACTTATAGAAAAGGAGAATGTTAATTGCTGTAATTCGAATTTGACTGTGTGACACATTCCAAGAACAAAAACAAAATATTATAAGACTGTTTAGTCAGAGTTATGTTAAATATTTTTACCTGTTGTTTATAGAGAAAATAAAATCCCTAGGTGTGATATTTGTAATTAAATTCTTGAAAACGAACACTTGAAATCGAAAAAATTAAGAAGACTCTTAGAGACTGTGTATGAGGAGTTTATTATAAATTCTGTCTACTATTTTAAAAATAGAAAACAAGGTTTAAAATTGTGGCTACTGTCGTACCCTATTGTCAATTTTGAAACCATACTTTCATTGTATATATTTGCTTCTAATGTAGCAAAATAAATCGTACGCACTCTCTTCATATTTCCTGGCTTTATTCATCCTCTCCAAGCGAATGCAGACACGGTATCTTGATATAACTGACTTCTTTTCAAATTTCTATCTGCATATCATCATCCATAGTTTTCCAGTCTCATTTGATGATACATAACCTCTACACCTGAAACACTTTTATCAGATAACGTAAGAATGAATGTGACTCGTAAGGGCTTACTCCTTCCACTTGCAACAGAAGGAGTGCAGAGTTGTCTGCAATCTTCTTCCTTCAATTTTTCTATGTGCATCTATGATCTGCAAACCAAATGTAGAAGTAGCTAGCGTAGCGAAGTTACAGTCTCATAATTCAAAGTGTAGTATTTATAAATATGTAATTCATAATATAAAAAAGCGTTTCACAGCTAATATGCTAATTGTGGTAACAAAATATCCTAACTAGAATAATATAATACGTTTTGTGTGTGTCACTGTTGTTAAGTGGGAAACGACATTTCTGACTGTTGCTTAATTAAACAAGTGTTGTCTGGTTTAGAGCGGAAAACAAAATACCCAACTACACTCTTTCATTTTTCCTTGCTCCTTTGCTGTAAATGTAAGCCAAATTAATAATAAAAGTTAGTCTGTTCTTTTTATCCTTTTATGCTCAATGTGTTTAACGAATTAAAACGAATTTAAAGTGCGTTACTTTTATTTACAAAAGTAAGTAGGTGATAACTGAGAGTATACAAATGGAAACCAAGTGCATGTGCCTTGTTCTTATCCCACTTAAATTGATGTAAAATAGAATGAATATCATTATTAAGGAAGCTAATTTTAAGATCTATTTGATTTGTTTCATTCTGGTTCATCACACTAACACTGTTACAAAAAGATAAAACAGTTCCGTCCAGTGTGACTGGTGAACACAGCGCGCCACGAACAACCACAGGACGAAATCCAAGAACCTTCTTCTCAAGAACGACAGGCAGCACACGTTCGACTCCCGCCAAGAGAAATAATACGAAAGAAGACACAAACTTATTTGGTTTATAAATTATAACTTAAGTAAAAAAATAAATAAATAAATAAAAAATTAATATATCAAGACAGCCGCTGTAGTTGTAAAAACTTTGGATTTTACATCCATTTGTATATTATCAACATTGTATGTAGGCCGCGCCATAGCTCAAGCGGTTAGTCGCTGACTTCCCACCGCGGCGGCACGGGTTCGATCCCGGTTCTGGTCAAGTGGGATTTGTGGTGGACAAAGTGTCGCTAGAGCAGGCTTTCTCCGAGTACTTCGGTTTCCCCTGCCAATCTTCATTCCATCAATTGCTCCACAATCACCCTCACCTATCATCTGGGGCTGGCACAATAGACCATAAGTGGCCGCAGTACAAGGGACTTAGTCCCACCCCACTAGCAATAAAAAGAAATTGTGTGTATAATTTAACGCACAGAACATCAACTGTAATAGTAGTTTCCAAACTGTATTGAAGTCCCTCTGATGATGGTAGCTAAGGACCGAAACATGTAAGGGCAGGAAGAATTGAAATAAGAAAAATCTTCACCAGTCACAATGGACGGAACTGTTTTATCTTCTTATAATTTAAGATCTACATTCCAATTGGAATTGTGCATCCTGTTTTCTTTATTTCATAAAGAAAATATTTCTTTCGTCACCGAGTCCGTGTTTCTGTTCAGCTTAGTGATCTTATTAATTTGAGGGTTATGAACATTTTTCCACTGGAAGACTATAATTTCGAAATGTTAATTTTCTGTCTTCGACATATCGGTCAGTGACTTGTGAGGTGGGAGCAAAGGTAGTGCCACTGCAACTGTACTGCGTAGCACTGTATTTTGGTAATAAACCTTCGAAAAATACTAAATTTTCACTCTGTTTTACTGTTGTTTTGTACTTTGTCCATCGTCCGGTATTCTAAAGAACACAGTGGTTTGGCCACTGGATCTGTTTCCATCCTCAGGTGAGGGGATGTGGACACCTACACTGCTGGGTCCGATAGAAAGAGCTAACATCATTCATTGCACTTTTCTCTTAGCTCTTTCTAACGGACCCCACGGAATAAGGTCTTCCGCATACTCATCTGAGGATTGACACAGATCCACGTCCCGAAACGTTTAGTTTCCTGAATATTAATTTCATTAATATCTGCTAAGAGAAAGACGTTTATTTCCAGAGGGGAGCAAGACGCAGCCACTGTAATATTTTCTGATCCCGAATAGGCTGTGTATGAGAACTGTCGAAAACTTTTGAAATGGAACTTTGTTTGCCATAAGCAGGTTTGTCGTAATACCTTTCACTTCATGCCCCTGTCCCTTCACATCCTTGAAGTTGTACAGATATATGGCGTAATATAAAATCTAACATAATATATAATATTATACGAAATATATTTTTGTGTTATGACTAAAGCTATCCAAGATCCGGCTGCGACACTGTGAATGCAGTCTAGTTGCCAGGGGCACAAGGACTGAGAGACATATACCTGCTTGTCTCCTCGCTTAGCTCCAGGCAACGAATTGCACGGAGGGACAGAATTTTTATTAGCGAGTGAAGCTGTGGATTGTGGAATAAGGAGCATCATAGCATCGTCAGTTTCCTTTTGCTGTACAGTAAAAATGCGTTTTAAGTCCACTACAGCTAAATCGAACATCATGTAAATGTACGCTAAAAGGAAGCATTGCTTACTGAAAACACACAAATACGCTCCTTTCATGAATTTATGTGGTCTTTTCACCCGTATTCATGGTCTAATAGTTACTTCTAGCGTAACGTTAAGAACTACAGAACACATAACCGACGACTTTTATATTAGTTGTGTTCATAAACTTGTATTTGAGCTCTGTGTTTTCATAAATTTGTCTTTAAACTTCTGCTTATACAGTAGAACAAATTTGCATTTGGATATACCTGGTTCGAATCTCCCTTAAATTGTCGGCTGTTCTGGCTGACGCCTTTCACTTGTTTTCCTTACTATTTTTAAGCAAATGCTTGTAGTATAGTACCTTCAGACAGGCTACAGCTGCTTTCTTACCTACATTTGTGAGTTATTTTGGAGCTGTCGCTAAATCAAGCGCTGTAATATACCACTGAAATATTTTCGGTACTGAAAGACAACTGAGCCGTAGTGAAAATGTTCCAGGCATAATGATATTTAATACCATTTAATATTCTATTGCTCACTCTTTATGGCATGCATCCTGTTGTGTGGTTCATGATATCGCAAATGGGGCCACCTACAAAAAATATTTACAAAGACAAATAGATACTAATATACCACAATTCGTTTATTGTACGAAGATATTCCGCTACATGTTTCGACCTTCACGAGGTCATCATCAGGCGTACTTACAAGAATTCAGTCTTAGTTCTTGAATTGTATTTTAATAAGGATGCATATTATTACATTCTTTTTTATTTTTGATTGCGAATTCTACCTTTCTCTTAAATATATCTAATAAATACATATTAAGGTACTCTAATAATATAGTTTTAAATCCATGAATCATCCTTGTGGATAAAGGGCGGTCGGCGCGTAAGGCTGACAACCTTACCGCCATCTTTGAGTCGATTGTCGAGAAGATTTGGGACCCTCAACGTCTCACAACCCTATGGGCCTCCGTGGCATGTTACAGGGATGGCGTTGTTTTCGCCTTTAATTCTGATTAGATATGAAGACTGATAAATTTTATATAGTTTGGATTTTAATATTACATAATTATTAATATAGTTTTGTCTTTGAAGATAAAAGTTAAAGAATACAAATTGTATTGCTCCTGTAATGCATACCGTTATTTTGAAATTAATCATTTTATATTTCAGAATATTTTATATATGTTAATAGTTTTTCGTGTTTCTCCGCCTCGATTCCATATCATATTTTCCAAATAACACTTAAAAAGCGCGTCGTTGAAAATACTTCGAACAGATGAAGCTTAGCACCATCTACGTCTAATATTCCGGAAGCTATACCTTCATTCTGCCTGCACGCCTTTGTAACGAGGTGCTTAAGCACGGGGTCAACATTTTAGTTTTTTATCCTGTACATACCCATATGGATATGAATTTAACTTAAACATGAGGATATTTTAGACGAAGCTTAAACATGACAAGAGATTGTTTTGGAAACAACGTTAATGATAAGGACTACACTGGCAGAAGTGTCAGAAACAGGGTCTGTCTTGGCCAACGAAAAGAATATGACATTTCCTGCTTCTTATAATTTCTATGCGTTGGAATGGTTTCACTTCAGTTATTTTGAATATTTTCACCAAAATCTTGTCTTATGATTTCGGCTTCAAATCTGAGTACCTGTTTATAAGAATGTTGAAATTGTTCTTCTAAATGTTGTATACAGGCTTAATAAAACGTTTCCCAAATGCTAAACTCTTTCTGAGCTTCGGGAAAACAGTCAAGTGTAACTGATATTTCTAGGATTATTCGAGATATTTGCTGTCATATTCATCTTTTGTCCCCCCACCCCTCTTTCAGTTAATCGTACAACATGGGATGTCAACGTGTCCGTTACTGGTAGCTCCACATGCTAAATTTTGCTGGTAATGTTAAGAACGTTTGGGTCATTTCGGAATCTTTTCTTAAATATTCAGATTGGAGTTTTCGTTATGTTAGTCTTGTTCCTTTTCTGGCGAGCGCGTGGCAACACAGCCGTAACAATATCGCAAGTAATACTAGCTGCTCCAGTTGAGAGTTAGAATCGGGTAAAAAATTTTGGAAAATACCACGGCATTCCTGAAGCTACGTTTAGTTTTAGAAAAAATACCTTAGATTTAATATTTATCTGCGATTTATTATCGACGTTTTTAGTAGTTCAAACGTTTTTAAGGAATGAAATATTCAGAGTAGATTCCAACGATTATGCATCAGTTACCAATCCTTCGACAAATATTATCACCATCGCTTTGTTCAGCCGCTCATTTGTATTCTGACCACACAATCATCATCCTGTTCTCATATGTTTCCACGAAAGGGATTGCTGTGGGAACAAGGCGGTTTCAAAACAAATCAACGCCCGAATTAGAGTGCGGTGGGAGTAGGGACCAGTGATAACGGAGGACAACATTACCCGCAACAAAATAAAGCACTTCTAGCATACAAAACACGTAGCCATTCGATCTGTGATAGCCGCAAAGTAATGATAACGTTATCTATAGCATGCACAGTATGTAGTCATTACGTCTGTGATCATTGTAAAGTGATCTCTAGAACACAATATGTAGTCATTACATGTGTGATCATTGTAGAGTGATCTCTAGAACACAATATATAGTCATTACGTCTGTGATCATTGTAAAGTGATCTCTAGAAATACAATATGTGGTCATTACGTCTGTGATCATTGTAAAGTGATCTCTAGAACACAATAGGTAGTCAGTATGTCTGTGAGCATTGTAAAGTGATCTCTAGAACACAATATATAGTCATTACGTCTGTGATCATTGTAAAGTGATCTCTAGAACACAATAGGTAGTCAGTATGTCTGTGAGCATTGTAAAGTGATCTCTAGAACACAATATATAGTCATTACGTCTGTGATCATTGCAAAGTGATCTATAGAACAGAGTATGCAGTCATTACGTCTGTGATCATTGTAAAGTGATCTCTAGAACACAATAGGTAGTCAGTATGTCTGTGAGCATTGTAAAGTGATCTCTAGAACACAATATGTAGTCATTACGTCTGTGATCATTGTAAAGTGATCTCTAGAACACAATATACAGTCATTACATCTGTGATCATTGCAAAGTGATCTATAGAACACAGTATACAGTCATTAAGTCTGTGATCACTGTAAAGTGATCTCTAGAACACAATATGTAGTCATTACGTCTGTGATCATTGTAAAGTGATCTCTAGAACACAGTAGGGAATCATTCGATATGTGATCGCGGTAAAAGATTGCGAAAGTCACCTCTACGACACAACATATAATTATTTAATCACTTGTAGACTTAAAGAAATTATAAAATAATCTGTAGCACACAACACTTATTAAGTTGTAATCTGTTGATAAACTCATCTCTGGCACACAACACGTAAACATTCGATCTGTGATCACTTATCTAGCACAACAACGCGTAACATTTTCATGTGATCTGCGCAAAACTGTGACAGTCATCTCTACCGCATGCAACAATTCGAAATGCAATAATCGTGAATTACTCAAGAAGACATCTCTAACATACGTAACTCGTAACCCTTCTCTGTGCCGTTGCTGTAAGGAAATGATAAAATCATTTTACCTTACATGACATGCAATTATTTCATATTTGATGGCTGTGAAGTAACTATTTAGTCACCCCTATGGCTAAATGCTGCGACATGAAGGCACGGGAAAATGGGAAAATGTAAATAATGCTTCTCGACTCTGGCTAGAAGTATAATGGTCATTTATGAATTAAATGTTGCGTAAAATAAAGAGTTCCGTGTATAAATAATGATCGACATTTATATTTTAAATAAGTTTTGTTGAAGAAAATAATAAGTATAATTAGAATGATCAAATCAAGGAGGATGAGGTGGACAGGACACGTAGCACGAGTGGGGGAGAAAAGAAATTGGTGGGGAAGCCAGAAGGAAAGAGATCACTGGGAAGATCAAGGCGTAGGTGGGGGGATAATATTAAAATGGATCTTAGAGAGATAGGATGGGATGGTATATATTGGATTGATCTCGCTCAGGATAGGAACCAGTGGATGGCTCTTGTGAACACGTTAATGAAACTTCGGGTTCCATAAAATGCTGGGAAATTCTTGAGTAGCTGCAGAATTGGCGGCTTCGCAAGAAGGGCTCAGCTCCATGATTGAGTAAAGAAAGCGATGTTACAGCAATTCAAGGCACTATAAATACTAGAATATTCTGTATACAAAGTAAACTTTCAGATGAAGTGAATACGTATAACTCTAAGCATGTATTTAGGTACTGTCAAACATAGTTTCTTTTTATGGTGAGCCATTTCTAATAAAATCGAAAGCTTGACTTGGGCTTCAAGTATTTTGTGGTTTATATTTGACTGATAAGAAACAAAATAAAATTGGCCGCGTAACTTTTAAAATATATCCACATTTAATGGAAACCCGTTCATAGTTTAACAGGTGAGAAATGGAGACACTGGGAAGAAAATGCAGATAAGAAGAAGACTTCCGGGTTATTCTTCCGTTTTATGCACTTTGTGCGGAACGTTCCGGTTTCCTCCATTTAGGAACTTATAAAATTAGTTTCCCATTGGATTTGAAAATACTCATGTCTCAGTGACGTATAACTAACACTTCATCGAATGAGGAATTTCTTTCTTGATGCGACTTATTTGTGTTACTGTGTGAGTGCTGTTATTATCGGTTTATGGATGTATTGTGAACTAGGCTTTCACTACCTTGTCTCAGCTGCTTCACCGTCGGAGTTTATGTCCTCTCCTGAACCACTGTGAATGAAGTCTATAGTTCGATTAAAAATCCACTGCTTCGGTCTTTGCTTCGCACTTTCTTGCAGAGATTCAGGCGTAGACCGGCTGAAAGACGATTTGAGATATTCGCAACTTCGGATGATGAGATGATTAGTGAATAATGAATTGGGAAGAATGTGGAAGGAAGCTGTTATGTCCAAATTTCTTGTACAGCCCCTGCATATTGTCACATTTGTTGGAGTGTGACTATAGACAGCGTTCTGGGTATTGGATTTATTGACCACTTTTACACATCATTCGGAATTAAAGCAATTACAGCGCCTTTGCTAATCTCCACAATTCACAAATCACCACAGCACCTGCTAAGTCTTTTCCCGCCTGTTACGTATTCACCAGCCGTTACCTGGTAACGGCTTCTAACAGTGGAAATTCTTCAGCTTCCGCGCTCAAGTCCTCTCTGGATTCCGCTTCCCTTCAAACTGTCTCTTTCTTCCACAGTCTCCCGTACAGAACTCACTCGGTTTCCCCCTTTCTCTTCCTTAATTCTTCAGCTTCCGCGCTCAAGTCCTCTCTGGATTCCGCTTCCCTTCAAACTGTCTCTTTCTTCCACAGTCTCCCGTACAGAACTCACTCGGTTTCCCCCTTTCTCTTCCTTATAACTCCTTTGTACGGCCCGAGTAGAGAACACCATTGTTCCATGCGTATAAACTGCCGCGGGAAGGTGTTTACTGAGCAGTTGCCTAGAAACGAATATTGTTTCAAAGAGCCGTTCGCTAACAACTGCCATTTCTCTGAATCATCAGTTCTTGCTTTGAGTAAATATTCTTGGGGAGACTGAATAAAAAACCGGAAGCTTCAGTCTACATAGACGGTGTCCCGATCGGGATTCGAAGAAGGCACGTTCGGAATACAAGTTAGTCAACTTGAGCCAGCTCGGTAGGTTTTAAAAATGTAAATTACCTTTATTATATTCATTTAAAAGCAGCCACCAATATGACTAATGAATCTGGCCAGCAGCGGTCTTCGTGGGAACCCCCTGATTGTCGTAGTCTGCGCGGAACGTTATGCTGTCTAAAGCTCCTGACAAATTACATTAATCTGATGGGCAAAATAACCTAGGTCATATAACAGAAGCGACCACCTTATTTATTCACACTTTGTAACTAGTTCTTAGATTTTCGCCTTATTAAGTGCAGCACATGTCGATATAGCTTTGTTTCCCACAAAGTGGACCATTGGGAAGTGCTGTCACGTTATGTCGCTCTCTCTGAATGTCAAGGTGCAGGACACAGTGAGATGAAACGAGTAGCAAAAAGAAAGAAAGAACGCTAACAAATGAACAGACTAGGAAGATACTGTAGACTCTACAGTGTAGAGTGTCTGAAACATGACAAGATTGCGAAGATAGTTAAACACGGCAATGTAGGAATACAGAAAGAAGGGACTAAAGAGGAAGTATAGAAAAGCAAAGAAGAAGAATAGGAATAAAAATGAATTATAAAGAATGAAGAGTGAGAATCATCAATAAGGTACACTGATTAATAAAATAAGGTAGGGTAAAGCAGAATAAGAATATTTTCACGTGTATGAGTGACTACAGACGGGGTTTAGATTGGTAATTGTATTTATTGAACTAATGCAGAACGTAATTACAAGCAACTATAGCGTTATCGCTAATTCACACACTCTACAATTGACTACATCCCGCGCTACTTCTTCTTAGTCTGCTGTGTCTTAACCAGTCGTTGTCTGATACCGGCTTCTAACGCCGTAGCTTCGTCAGCTTCCGTATTCACGCCTTTACTCGCAGGCCACTGGCTCCCAACTAGAGTTCTGCTGCTTAAAACACCTCGGCATGGACCTCATGGAAAACACCGCTTCCAAAATTTCTATTTTTGCGTCACAGTTGTCGCACGGACCGCGTAGAGAACATCGATTCCTCATTGAGCCCATTGGTGCGTGTTACGAATCTGGAACCTAGCAGCAGGCGTTGTTTACAGAGACCTTACTTAAGCACAGGTCTACATACTACAATATAATTAAATCAGTGTTCATTACTACAATATAATTATATGTATTCACTTAACAGTTGTTTGTTTAATGACGCTGTCGGCTACTGAAGCTAACTATGTAGCGACGACTGGTAGGTTGGTTATTGAATAATGAATTAGAAATGATGTGGAAGAAAGCGGCCCTACATATATCATATATCTGGACAGAAGACAGCCTCTTGGATCTAGTGGTCAGAGTTCCTGGCTACAGATCCAGAGGACCCGGGTTCGATTCCCGGCCCTACCAGATTTTCAGATAAGTAGTGAGTCTGGAACGAGGTACACTCAGCATCGTGAGGATAATTGAGGAGCTATTTCAAGGAAATAGCGGCTCCGGTATAGAAAACCGAGATTAATGGCCGTGGGGATCCATTGCTCTGACCACATGACACCCTCTATCCGCAAAAGTTGACACTAACTTCGCCGACAAGCGGCGGAAGCTCGATCGGTATAGTTCACTTGCGGACTACAGGCCACGAAGTTTGTTTTTTATGCCTGGACTGGTCGAGCGAAGTCACGATAAATGTCGGGACCTCCCGAGGACGAAGCAGGAGTGTTGAACTTTTGACCGTCACGCTCGGTGAGAACTGCACGTAACAGGAACGTGAGAAGTTTGAGCTCTGACTGTGAAGATCGCGTTTTTCTATGACGTGTCGCAGTGTAGTGCGTTGCCGATTGCCTATTTGATTTTGAAGGAGCACACTGCCTCCAACTTGTTAGACGATGAAGATTATAGGACCGGATTTTAATTAAAATCCCGGATTGCAAAACGTGGTAGTGAAATGACACTTATTCATGCTGAAAACACTGTGGATCAAACATATCAGTTGAACAAACAAAAAAAAATTGTAATTTGACGAAGGAAATATTTCTTGCTTTGGTATGAGAGATTTAAAATGTGATTTCCCAGACGGCAGAATAAAAAATTAAATAAACTGGATATTCATAAAAAACTGTTAATATGCGATTGCGAAATTACAATATGAAAAGAAATAAACTATAGTAAAATGTAAAACTATCCTTATAACAGACCGTGGAGGCCCACAGGTTGCAGAGACATCGAGTTTCCCCATGGCGGTGAATTTGTCAGCCTTAAGCGCTGGCCACCCTTTACTCCAACAAAGATTCCTGGTACTCATTTCTGTTAGAGGCTGAGTGAACTCAGAACCATAGTCCGGCTGGAAGATTCAGTTCAAATAATAATAAAAAAAAAATTAACTGAAATTGATAGAAACTGCGATATTTCGACTTATAGCTTAATACCTCAATCAACTATGCTACCGTATGTCCCAATTCATTTTTTATTCGAAATGTAATTAATGAGTTAATGGATCTCAGACCCCAGTGTCTCACCTCTTGGTGTAGTCAGTTCTGCCGGAATTTGATCACTGCTTGGCGTCTTATACTTTTCCAACTTCGCAATAGCAGTTCAAATTTCTGGTGTCGCCCTTATATGCGGTAACATTATGGACAACGAGTTGTGAGAAGAGTTTGCAAATATACTTTCATATTTCACAATTAATTTTACTAATATTGCGTTTCTAAATGTCGTAATACAAATTTATAATTCAACAATGAAAGTCAGTTTACCCTATGGGTTTACATTCTGGACTTGTGCATATATTGCTGTAACACTGAATTTTGTTAAAGTAAAATTTTTTTTGTAAAATATTATAAATATGTTACAGACTGTTTATTATTATTATATTTATTATTAGTAGAATTATTGAAGGAAATTTAGTAGAGAATTTGTCTCTGTAATATATGTGGCGGGCGGTCACGGTAGTCGAGCGGTCTAACGTATGAACTGGGAAGCCGGGATCATGGTTTCGAATCCCACACAGGGCATAGATATTTGGTATGTACATGTGTTTATTCTGGCATATACTGTCTTCGCTCGTTTGGAAACCGGGATCGTGTGTTCGAATCCCACTCAGGGCATGGATGTTTAGTTTGTGTGTGTGCGTTTTTATGTTTTTGTGTACAGGTAGAGGCCTTGCGACGAGCTGATCACCCGCCCAAGGGGTCCTACCGAATGTGTAAGATCTAGAAAAACCGAAGTGAACGGAGAAGTTCATGGAGGTAGGCCTAGGCCCACTGGGGCTGTAGTGCCAAGGAAAAAAAATGTGTTTATTCTGTGTCTGTGTTGTCCTGTGTTTGGGTAGAAGCCTTGCGACGAGCTGATCACTCGTCCAGTGCGTCCTACCGTCTGTAAAATGGCCATGAAACTGAAAACCAGAGGCCAGGGTTAAAGGGGGCTGTAGAGCCGGTAAAAAAAAAAATACGTGTGGCGTAACACTTGTAATAATCTCAACTGTTGNATAAGGGCTGCAGGTTTCTGGACTGTTTGTTATCGTACACACCTTCAAGAACTTAATCTGAATGTCACCAACATAAATATCATCTGCAAGTTCGTGAGTTTGTTATATTGTTGTAACCGATGTAGGAAATTAAAAAGTAGGCATTGGGTTGAATTCTACTTGCATAACGTCCATACCAAATTTCGTGAAAGTCGGTCGAAATGTTCAAAGCTTAAAATTTGGAACACACACGGACACACTGCACTGTGATCTCGAAGTCTAGTTTGTTCGTTTCAGTTGAGAAAGCAAAGTAATTATTTCATTGAAAGTCCTAGCGCTGTTACTCTGAAGAACTGACTCTTCCACGAGTACATTTTAAAGATAGTTTTAATAAGTGGCTGAGAGTGGATTTCTGTAAACTTCTATGCAAAGTATAAGCTTCAAACAATGTTAAACACTGTTTCGTGATACAAAGATTTTCCTTCTTATTATTTTACTCCTAGTGTTTCTAAGTTCTAGTAAAAAACGAAGTCTCTATGACTCTTCCTTCCAAACTCTTATCATCACATCGGTTGTTTAATTGGTGCATTAAAAGTCTTGCTTTCAAACTGTGTGAAGAAGTGTAAAAGGTTTCTAGTCTCGGCACGACATTAATGGCTTTCCAAGACGGTTTGCGCTTTAGGCAGGGAGCGAAAAATTCTTAAAAGCTTAGCTTAGGGAATTCCTCCTTGTAGCTAAATGACTGATATTCCTTAAATATACATAAGTTGTGTGGCTTATGTGAAGAACATAAAAGTAACATGGGACTGCCAGCACGTTCACAGTTATTTGGAATATAAGATGCACAGTTTACAGAATTCTTCCATTTGAAATGTTGAGGCCCGTCTTATATTCGAGGAATGTCCGTAATTGTATTTTTTTTTCCAAAAGCCCACCTTCAAAACTCGAATGTGTCTTAAATTCGAGAGCGTCTCATAGTCGAAGTAATAATATATATATACACACACACACACACACACACACACAAACACCGACCGACTCTGTGGTCTAGTGGTAAGAGTTCCTGGCTACAGATCCAGAGGTCCCTGGTTCGATTCCCAGCGCTTCCAAATTATCTGAGATGTAGTGGGTCTGGAACGGGATCTACTCAGCCTCGTGAGGATAATTGAGGAAATAACGGCTCCGGTCTATAAAACTGTGATTAACGTCCATGGGGATCCGTTACCTTGACCACGTGACACTCTATCCTCAAAAGTTGGCACTTGCTTCGCCGACAAGCGGCGGTCGCTCGATCGGTATAGTTCGCTTGCGGACTACAGACCACGGAGTTTGTTTTGGTTTTATATACACAGTGTGTCCATGTTCTCTTAGGACTGTGTTCGTTAAAAGTACAAAACATGAACTACGTATTTTCAAAATTTCACTCTTTTTATTCAAAATAGTCTCCTTCTGAATCAATACATAGCTTGAATCAATTGAAAAGGTTTCGAAAACAGTCACTGTACTCTTTTTGTGGAATCGCATTTAAAACTGCGCTACATTCCCTTTGGATGTCCTGGATAGTGTCGTGACCGTCTCCTTTCATCGCCAACTAACTTCTGGGAACAATCAGAAATCTGCTGGAGCCAAATCTGGCGAATACGGAGGATAATCGAGGGCTGTGATCCCTTTTCTGGCCAAAAAATCGTGCACGATCTTCCATTTGTGGGGTGGGGCATTGTCGTGTAGGAGCGACCAGGAACCTTGCTCTCGATATTCAGGTCGAATTCGAAGAATTCTCGCCCACAAACGATTGAGAACTCCGAGATAATAATCAGAATTCACTGTTTGACCTTCTGGCAGAAATTCCTTGTGAATGATTCCTTTGGAATCGAAGAAAACGATTAGCGGTGTCTTTAGTCGACTCTTTTGCATGCGCACTTTCTTTGGTTTCGGCTACTTTGGGCTCAACCACGCTGCACTCTGCTGCTTTGTGAGATGCTCATATTGAAAACCCCATTTCTCGTCACCAGTAACAATCGATTTTGTAAATTATGTATCACTTTGGGCCGACCGTAACATGTCTTTGCAGTGTTCCACTCTGGCATGTTTTACATCGCCCGACAGCGCGCGCGGTACAAACCGCGCACAGACCTTCCGTTTGCCCAAATCCTCAGTCAAAATTTGATATACAGTACTTTTTGGTATTCCCAAAAGCTCCTCGATGAGTCTTGCAGAAACACATATGTCTGATACAAAGTTTTCGGTCACTTTTTTCACATTTTCTTCAGTGCGAATTTTTCTCGGCTTTGATGCACGTTGAGCGTCTTCAATGTCCTCCCTGCCTCAAGAAATACAGCATTCCATCGAAAAATGTTCCAGCAAGTCAAACAATCACTACCGTACACACTTTTCATCATTTCGTACGATTCTCCCGCTGTTTTGCCTAACTTGAAACAAAATTTCATGTTGACTCTCTGTTCAACCGCCATTTTCCGACGAGCGTCAGAACAGTACTGTTACATTCAAGGTCAGAACACATGATGCAGCAATGCTTGCGCTTTGAAATTATAGACAGCCACAGCTGAAACTTCAAGAATCTTAACGCCACAACTTGCCAACAGATTGCATTGCAGGGCAAAATTAAAAAAAAAGAAATGAGTCCTAACGGATTCTGGACACACCGTATATATATATATACTAGAAGATAAGCCCTACGTCTGCGAATATACATAGCTTGTACAAACGAGTCTACCTGTCTATCAACTGATTCACCTGTCTCTCCACTCACTTCATGGAAGAACGAGCCAAGAAATTTCACCACTTTTCTGGAAACCGAAAGTCCATTATTATAATCGCCACTGTACCTTATCCTAAGCCAGAAAAATACTACGTCTTCAAAGCCCATTTCTTTAAGTGATCATCTTTAATATTATCTTCCCATCTACATCCAAGTCTTCCACATATTCTCTTTCCTTCATAGTTTTCTGATTGAATTTGTATTAAGAACATGGACATCTGATTTCTGAAAACGCATAATTTGGTACGTTGAGAACAAACTCCTTTTTATGAATCTTCTCACTTTCAGGATACATTTTTGTAAACTTACAATTATACAATAGTTATAGAAAAACGGTGTTGACATGTTGGAGCAAAATTCTGGTCAGGCCGATACAGAAATGCATACAAGTTCCTGTCTACACAGCATAGATTGCCCAAGTTCAGGCCGTCTAGATTTGCATATGTTTTGCTTCTGCTGCAGGTCTGGTTCCAGAACAGACGCGCAAAGTACAGGAAGCAAGAAAAGCAAGTCCAGAAGGCGATGGCGCAGACAGTCATACCAACCTGCAACGGCATTATGAGGAACATGTACCCAACTGCGAGCAGGGGGTACCAACCTTACGGCCATCCCAACACTATAAACACTATGAACAGATACCCTCAGGTAAGGTATTCACTTCCCTTGGCCAAGTCTCTAAGCACAGAGGTAACTGTAGCTACGTCCTGCTTTAGTCTTCAGTAACTGGAATCATATTGTATTGGTAGAATTCATGTGGTTCACAGACTAAACAGCGACAAGTGAATAGGCTATATTCTTCTGGGTTATAGCACCCGTAGTTAGTAAAATGCTCGAAATTTCGATTGCATTTTCAGCCTCCTTATTCAGTTCGAAGGGTAAGCAATGCAGGAAACCAACATAAAGCAGGCTGCAATCGTATGCCTTTACCTAGGCTTACACTTCGACTCTGAAAATGGAGGTGGTATTTTCCGCGAAACATAGGTATTTCCATAGTCTTCATAGTCACCGCTTTGAAAACCTCAATTCCAACATTCTGTAGAAAAACTGTTTTCTCAACCAACTCGTTGTTCTTGGGAAGTTAATTCCTTTTCAAGGCCGCGCCATAGCTCAAGCGGTTAGTCGCTGGCTTCCCAACGCGGCGGCCCGGATTCGATCCCGGGTCTGGTCAAGTGGGATTTGTGGTGGACAAAGTGGCGCTGGGGCAGATTTTCTCCGAGTGCTTCGGTTTCCCCTGCCAATCTTCATTCCACCAATTGCTCCACAATCACCCTCACCTATCATCTGTGGCTGGTACAATAGGCCAGAAGTTGCCGCAGTACAAGGGACTTAGTCTCACCCCACTAGCAATAAAAAAATTAATAATGCCTTTTCAGCTACACAGGAAATTTCCGACTTTATGGAACCCCAACTTTCATTTCCGTGTTCATGACAGCTAACCATTGGTCCCTATCCTCAGGCAAAATGTCTATTACATATCCTTCAAAACTGTTTCTTTAAATCATTTTAATCTTCTCCTCCCACCTATGCCCAAGGCTTCCAAATCGTCTTTTCCTTTCAAGTTTTCACTGGTCTGGTGGTTAGAGTGCCTGGCTACAGATCCAGAGGTTCCGGGTTCGATTCCCGGCGCTACCAGGTTTTCTGATAAGTAGTGGGTCTGGAATGGGGTCAACTCAACCTCGTGAGGATAATTGAGGAGCTATTTCAAGAAAATATCGGCTCCTGTCTAGAAAACCGAGATTAACGGCCGTTGGGATCCGTTGCGCTGACCACGTGACACCGTCTATCCGCAAAAGTTCGCACTAATTTCGCTGACAAGCGGCGGTTGCTCGGTCGGTATAGTTCGCTTGCTGACTACAGGCCACGGAATTTGTTTCTTTTGTTTGGTATTTCTTTTTGCCTGCTACATGCCCTGGACATCTGAGCGTATTTGATTTGAACATCCTCGTCATATTTGATTAAAAGTACAAAATTATTGAAAGACAAAATTTGCTGCTGTAATTTCATTAAGAAAAGAATAATGACTGTCCGATTTAAAATTTAATATATGCACTAGAAGAACAATGATTTTGTGAGATCACATTTTATAAACTACTTCACGCAAGAGTCTACAGAATCAATAAATATAACTGAATAGTAAAGGAAGATGTGTTTGATTCGTGAATAGAGGAAACCTAAGTTAAAAAAAGAAGCAGTCTGCATGAATTCAGAGGATATCTCTAAAGGAAATAGAAAGAGCTTGGTAGATTTATCGCCATGTAGCTGACAGATACTTTATTAATACACAAAATTAACAATTTAAGAAGTTGTAGCTAATGACAATATGTGGGCTGCATGCGGACAATAAGCCGGTCACGTTAGCCGAGCGGTCTAAGGCATGTACTGTCTTCGCTCTCACGGAAGCCAGGATCGTGGATTCGAATCCCACACAAGGCACGAATGTTTGGTATATATGTGTTTATTCTGTTTCTGTTGTCCTGTGTTTAGGTAGAGGCCTTGCGACGAGCTGATCACTCGTCCAAGGAGTCCTACCGTCTGTAAATTTATCAAAATTAAGAAAAGAAAACAACCTCGACACCGTAAAGGTAGGAGAGGAACGGATTCAGTAAGTAAATGGTAAGATGATAAATGATTAATGAATTGGAAAGGATTTTAAATGAAACTGTCTTGGTTCAATTGAAGTACTGTGACAACATTTGTCAGAAGGGACTGAGGAAGGCCACGAAGAACCTCAGGATAGTCGGTGTCCCGTTCGAGATTTGAACCTTGCCCATCCCGAATACAGGTATAGAGTGTATCGCCATACCAACTTGTTCAGGCCAATATTGTGATCTTTTGACTAAATGTAGTCGTCTACCCTGAAGAAGGATGTTTTTTTCTGAAACGATGGTAATCACCAATCAAGCTGAACAGTGTCATAACTCAGAAGGTCACAACATAAATTTTCACAACCGTGAAAACCTGAAATCACATACGAGTATATGATTTTCTTGGTTTGCTTTACAGACACAGTGTTAGTTATGGTTTTTGTAGGACATAGATGGGAGGATAATATTAAAGTAAATTTAGGAAAGTAGGTTGTTACAATGTAAACTGTGTTGAAGTGACTGAGATTATTATTAATTAGAGGACCTCGGTGATTGAAATTAGGCTCCACAAGCGTTAGGAAATTCATTAAGAAATTGTCAGATTTTAAGGAGGGTTTTTTCTCATGGAATTAGTAGTGAATCAATGAGATAGGGAGATAAATGTGTTTAATGAATGATGTGATACTACATAATAAGCTATTTTCACCGTGTTAGAAACATTTAATATTCCTTGTCAGAAGAACGCAATACGAAATGACATTAGAGCGCTGTTAAATCCCACACAGATCTATAAAACACTCTAGAGAAAGGTTTCCATTGCATTAGTAGCGTTAGCATAACACAAAGTTTAACCTTCTCCCACACTGACCTCACGGAAATACGGACTAATTCCGTAATTCTCCTGTTAAACTCTTTTTAAAAACGAATGTGACGAACGCATGTCTTTTAGCTGAGTAAACATTCTCTTTATCCCATTTAACAAACTTAATGAATCCAATAAAACATCTGAATAGCATTTCGATGTCGGCCACGGCGCTTTCCTTCCCACATAGAACCATCCTCTCTACACTGTTCATTCTGTCTTCGGAGTGACCGCTGTTGGATGCGTGTAATTTAACATTCATTAACTCGTTAATTTATTTTATGTGTATTTATGGACTCATGACTTATTATTTAATCTATCATCTTACGTTGAAAATGGATCCTGGTAACTTCATATTGATGACGCCACTGTCATGACGACACACACTCAGTGACGTTCTGTACATAGCTTAACAACTGTGTGTTCAGATTATATGAATTGGAAACAATATGGAGAATAGTGGTACGACCTACTTCAAGGTAATATAATGTGACACGACGCCTGAAAGCCCGAACAGTGGAGCCTGAAGAAATGGCCATTTCTACCCAACGGCTCTGTAAATACTTTCCCATGGAACGAATATACATGCTACAACAGAAGCATTTTCTAAGCGGTCTGAGTCGCGACAAATAAGAGTATCTGGCATGCACTGCGGTCCGTGAGGAGGCGGGATCGAATACCGTAGCCCTGAGAGTCGTAGGAGGCGATGAAAAGGAAAATCTCGAATCTGAGACAGTAAAATGTGGTCGCGAGTACCACGGGACACGGACCCGAGAATAACTCCACTGGAGAGGGCCAGCAGCAATTGTCGAAAGACCCGTTCTCTCGTCGGAGAGAGCGCCCCACTTCAACAAACCGCAACTGTCTGACAGCAATAAAAATCTGGTCTTGTGCCCCAGATGGGTGCTTTGTTTCAAGACAGACTGGCAGACTGACTGTCGGTCATAACATAAGACTCAGACTTAGATTCAATAGCCCTGTGAGTCGTCTGAGGCGACAGAAAGGGAATCCAGTGCCTGGGAGTATAACTGGACCACCGTGTTTTGGGAGGATATAAATACGGGGGCCTAGCCCCCAAAATATTGGGAGTTTCGAATCTGGAACAGTAATATGTAGTCTCGCTAGATCCCGACCCGAGAATGACTGCGCTGGCGAGGATCAGCAACAATTGTAAACGGTAGAACCGTCCTTTCGTCAAACCCACAACTGTCTGACAGTAATAAAAATCTGTTCTGGTGCCCCAGACGGGTGCTTGACACCAAGACAGACTGGTCGACTGACCGTCGGTCATAACATAACTTTTCTTGACTTTACTGTTTAACTCAAGCCTCTTTGCCGCTAACGTCCGCTCTCAGGTTTTTTTTTTTAATTCGCTTAGTTAGGGGGATGGAGTCCAACTGGGTCCACTCGGCACGGCGGCCACTGATTGGTCTATTGTAGCATGCCCCGGATGATTATGATGATGGAGAATTTGGTGGAATGAAGTTTGATAGGGGAAACCGAAGTACTCGGAGGAAACCCGCCCAAGCGCCACTTTGTCCACCTCAAATCCCACTTGACCAGACCCCGGTATCGAACCCGGGCCTCAGGGGTGGGAAGCCAGTGACTAACCGATTGAGCTATGGCGCAGCCTGTCCCCTCTCAGATAATTTCATTTATCCAGATTCAAACTGACTACTTTCTTCTTCCATTGACTTTCAACATTGCATCCTCTTTTGTGACTTTATGATCGCCTGTTTAAAATGACGTATCGAAATGAAGTGAATACGGAGATAAATCATGAAGTATATCTGTATATATCAATATTATCTGTGTAATTCTTTCGAAAGAGCCACATTCAGAGTATCTTCTAAGAAAAAACATTAAAATTACGTATCATTAATATTCGTAAGCCTAACAGCAAAATAATGACTCATTAAATTACAGGGCCAAACAAAAATTAGTTTTATTTCGTACATAAATTCTTAAAAATATAGAAATTTAAGCTACCAGTGTGTTACTTTGGGATAATATCTCAATATTATACAAATTACTGAGTAAAATTCAAAGAGACGCACAGACCGAAATCGGTCTGCGGCGCACGCGCAAACGCCAAGCCTCAGGAGACTGATGCATAGCATATCAGTCCCTGAAGGTGCGAATGATGCAGGAAGACGAGAAGTGATGAATGTTCTCTACAAGGATCCAGCCTACGACAACGGCCGTCAGATGCTCTTAGCGTATCCTTCGCTTTCCATGTCTGTCCGCCTGCTACAAGAGCAGTAACCGAATCAGACTGTCAGCAGGACTAATTCGTGACGGTTTAAATCCTGCTACATCAGTCATTGCTACAAACATGGATGTTTAGACCAAGTTCTGTAGATAAGATTAAATTAACAACGATACAAACGTAACAGTTGCAAATTATCATGGTTTGCAGATTAGTGTTTTAGGGATATTCAAACGATTGCCTTTAAGATTTTTTAAAGCACGTAGTCTCTGTGTGACCGCCTCAGTGGTCTAGTGGTCAGAGTTCCTGGCTACAGATCCACAGGTCCCGGGTTCGATTCCCTGCGCTACCAGATTTTCCGAGAAGTAGTGCGTCTGTCTGGAACGGGGTCGACTCAGCCTCGTGAGGATAATTGAAGAGCTAATTTAATGAAAAGTAGCGGCTCCGGTCTAGAAAGTCGAAATTAAAAGCCGTGGGGATTCGTTGCGCTGACCACGCGACATCCTCTATCCACTAAAGTTGGTACTAATTTCGATGACAAGCGGTGGTCTCTCGGTCTGTATAGTTCGCTTAAGGACTAAAGCCACAGAGTTTTTTTAGTCTCTGTGTTTCCCATAAGAACGCAAGTGATATTTCTTTAAGATCCATTTTCTTATTATTCTGCTATACATGTTGAGCTTAGATCCCCAAGTGCTCTATTCCCTTCAACTATTCCAACTAAAATTTTGTTTACCATTCACCCCACCCTTCTCCTCCTTGATTTCATTTCTACTCTTATTTGAAGAAGGGGATACAAAATTTGCGAAGTTTCTCACTTCTACTATTGTAAGTACTCGTAGGCGTACTTTGTTGGGCTGAAGTTGACGGCCTTATTTTCTAACCAGATGATGCCCCAGCCACCCACTTCCCTGGACGAACGATTTCTTGGTCAGTGGATCGACAGAGGTAGGCCGATTAATTAGCCCCCCACGGAGATCTAGCTAACATACATGGACTTATTCTTCTGGGGTACATCAAATAGATCGCACCCAGCGAAGATGTAGAGTCTGTTTCGAACTGCGGCGAAGAATTACAGCTGCCATCGCTGCGGTCTCAGTGGATGTGCTATCCCGGGTGTGGGACGAAGTGGAATTTCGTTTCCAAGTCTATAGGGCTGTCAGTGATGCTCACATTAAATTGCAATAAACAATAGAAAAATTTTATGATATTGTCTAATTGATTTTGTTAATAGGAAATTGTTATGCCAAGTGTAAAGGTAAAGTTGTGCCTGTGCTTAAAAACTACCCCATGAAGGCGTATGGTGGAGTGGATGTATACACTTAACAAAAGGAAAAAGTTCTGTATTTCATGGTAGTATAGGAGAGCTTGCCGGTCACTGTAGCCGAGCGGTCTAAGGCATGTACTGTCTTCACTTGCTTGGAAACCGGGATCGTGGGTTCGGATATGTTTCCTGTGAGGTACGAACTGAATTCTTATATATTATTCTTATACACTGCCGGTCACGGTAGCCGAGCGGTCTAAGGCATGTACTGTCTTCGCTCGCTTGGAAACCGGGATCGTGGGTTTGAATCCCACTCAGGGCATGGATGTTTAGTATGTGTGTGTGCGTTTTTCTGTGTTTGTGTACAGTTAGAGGCCTTGCGACGAGCTGATCACCCGCCCAAGGAGTCCTACCGAATGTGTAAGATCTAGAAAAACCGAAGTGAACAGAGAAGGCCACTGGGGCTATAGTGCCAAGGAAAGAAAAAAATAGGAGAGCTTATCTATTTTGATCCTTATTAATTCCGTTGAATTTGAGGGTGTTTTTTGCGGTGACTACCTATGGTACTATCTTCTTAGATGTAACGAGATGGGCTACACGGTTTTTCTTCTCAGGTGACAGTACCCTTCATTATTAATTCCGTGATATATTTTACTGTTATCGTCCAAGAAACACTGAATATATAAAGCACAGCCACTCACGACTTGTTTACTCTCTTCTCTTGACTCTGAAAGAGTCACCCTCCCCGCGAATATTAACTGAGCCGGTTCTGACGTCCCTGACTAATGTAAGAGAGCACCTAGTTCGAATATATGCCGGATTTCACCTAGTCTGACTGCGTTGTCTCGTAGTATTCTATCTAATTTTCGGATAGCTCCTTTAGAAAGTCTACAATTCTCATCCTTCGAATCCTTGCCTATTCACGATTCATAGCCCTCTTCCTCTTATTCGACTTTTGTGTACTGCCTACAGTTCGGCAGCTTTGCTAAATAACCAAAGAATCAGTCAATCTCATAAAGACCGAAAATTTCTCTAAACATTTCATAAGTCTTCTGATTCTGATGACGTTACTACAACAACGAAAGTTAATTTTGCTTATCAGCATGGCTTATTCTTCCAGATGACTACAAGTTCGTATTCGAGCGTGCATCAGCCTTTCTCTATGCCCCACAGTGCTACCAACATGGCGCCAGTGTCGGGGCTGAGACAAGATGCTATGGGTAAGTTATATGTTTGACAAAATTTGTAACCTGGAAAAAAACGCTTCTCTTGTTGGTGATTAAGGTAAGGTCAGCTGAATTAAATCACTTACATGTATGTATTTAACTTGTTCTAATTCTTATTGCATTATAAAAGTTATCAACTCCGTCCAGTGTGACTGATAAATGTTGTTCTTTTAGTCTTTCATCCTTGACATGTTTCGGTCTGAGAGACCATCTAGAGAAGGATACATCAATACAGGCGGAAACTACTATTATAACATATTTGATACGCGTACAACATCATTACAATGTCACGAATATAACATCTGATCCTTTAACAAGTACAGCGATGTGTATGAATTTATTAAAATATTTATAAATTATTATAATAAGTTTATTTACAAGTATGGTTCGAAAACTTTGTTAACATCTATAAATCATTTTATTTTGACCACCTTTCGTATAACTGCATAAATAAAATATGACGACTTTTAATTATTTATGACATATATATGATTGTCAGTAAGTATACAAAACATATATACCACTGTAAATATCGTAACTTTTATGAAAAGAACACTTCATTCTTATTATAGAAGATACGCAGAATTCCGCAAAGAAAGACACAGCCATGCTTAATCAATGATGTCTAAGTACCTTTCCACATTATGTTTAATGAAACATTTCTGCATTAATTTTTCACAAAAATCTCTAAAGTAACACCAAATACTGAACAATATAACTGACAAATTCCATATTTGCCGGAATAACGCAAAGTATTCGAATTCTATGTTAAGCAAATTGAAATCATATAATTGCAAATTTATGTGTTCTTACAAATGTGTACCTCTTAATCTTGTATTGTTACATACCTATGGCACATGTCTTCTTGCCCTAAAAAATTTTGGAAACCCTTTTTTCTCTCTCTTCTTATTCTGTGCTATTGTTTAATGTGAATGCTAGGATTTACTTTTAAGTGTGTATTTAAATGAATTATTTCAAGTTGGCTTGATCTCTCTAGACTCGCAACATTGCTACCTGCCTTCGCGCTTTTCACGCCACGTAATCAGACCGAGGAAATGAATCCACTCTCTGATAGGTTGAAACGCACCGCCTCCACACTTCTTAGACAAGAAGGGTGGAACTTACGACCAAGATTTCCATCTTACAGCGGAAATGACAAATCTAAGACGTGTTTTACAACGTAAGACGTTGCTCCTCTGCACATGCGACGAAATACCATCTCCGGAGAGATCTAGTTTGAATTAGAAATAAAGGATATAGTTGGTGAGAGAAAACTTGTGCTCAGGAAATTCAAATGAATTAATTTCGAATCGTTTCATAGTCAAATATATCGAAGAATCATTCTTTCTTCCTTCACTACTGTGTGCATCCTGAAACTTGTGTTGCTTATTCACTTATATCTTTCCATCTTAAGACTGTATTCCTGTCCCTTTTATTAATACGTGGACTTTCAAACAAGAGACAGCTATTTCATCTTATCTGAAATAAAAAGTTAGAAGGAAAAATGTGCTTTGAGAAAATGGATTCTTCCTCCACCGTGTTTTAGGGCCCGTCGCTTTGTGAGAGTTCCTGCTCTCATTTTACTTTCCTTCTTTGCTCTATTTGTGTGTAGGAACTTTTCAGGATTATACGAAAAGAGAAGTTTGTATGTTACTTCATCTCCTATCGTCTCCCTTGCATTGCCACGCCCATTTTATTCTTCCCCTCAGTGCGTAACCCCTCTCGCTTCCTTCCCCTAACTTCCAAGTCATCCCCTTGAGGTTCCTTTGGGAGAGCGTCTTCTTCCTTCATGTCAGATGAACGAAACTGTCAGACTTGTGAAGATCGACAAACAAGGAAAAGAGAATAAGAAAGGTTTGAGGAGCAAAAATAGGAGAAATCCATAGAAACTGGATGGGAGTATTATGAAAGGAAAAGACTATCATTCCTGAAGCCAGCAGCCGGTGGCTATGGGTATTATAAAATCCACATCATTCCAGGAACTAAGAGAAAATTGACAATGCTGTACAAAATAGCCACAGTGGATAATCGGAACTAAATCTTATTCATTAAAAAAAGTATTTCAAATCTTTAGCGTTGCCTTACAAATATATAGACAGTCTAAGCTCAATACGATTCCATACAAACTACATTCAAAACATTCTACATTGAGAATAATGCTCAGAGATAGAGCAAAATATGTAAAGGTAATGTAAAGTTGTACTTGTATTGAACTAATTAAGTACTACGCCATGAAGGAGTATAAGGGAGTGGATGTATAGATCCACGCTTTCTTGACCTCGGCACTGATTGGAGGTGAGTGGTCAGCTTCACGCCCTGGCCAAGTTACCCTCCGGGGAAAGGATTCCTCCGTGCTCATTGGATAGGTTGGGTGGAACCCTGAGCCGCTCTCAACAACATGAAGAAGTGAAGATTCTTGACCCCATCGGGACTCGAACTCTGACGCCTCGGTGGTCCAGACAGTAGCTACTCGCTATACCGACTGAGTTATCCCGGGTCACAAAGCAAAATATGTGGCTCTTTTAAATTACATATCAATAATTATTACAGAAACCGATCACAGTAGCCGGGCGATCTAAGGCATGTACTGTCTTCGCTCGCTCGGACGCTTGGATTGTGGGTTCGAATCTCACTCAGGGAATGGATGTTTGGTGTGTGTATGTGTTTATTCTGTGTTTGTGTTGTCCTGTGTGTAGGTAGCGGCCTTGCGACGGACTGATCACTCGTCCAAGGAGTCCAACCGTCTGCAAAAAATGATTACGGAATTGAATAAGAGGCCAGGGCCCTGAATGGGCTGGAAGAGCCACTGAAAAAGAATATATTATAGACATATAACCTATTTTACGTAAGAGTACTTACGGGAATCTAAATTCTCTCATTTATCGAGAGGGTTTTTAACCAGATTAGACAGTTGTTTTTCTTCAAGAAGTCCTGCATGCAAAATTAACTTTGTATGGAAATAAAGACAAGTAATGTTATTTATGTCTCGATGCTACAGTATTATATTTCTGTATACTGAAGCTCTTTATGCAAAATAGCTTCAGTATACAGATTTACTTTTCATTCTTTTGATTAATATTCTAAACAAAGAAATACGTTCAGAAGAATGTCGTCTGTTGGGATGTGGCGCCTTATAGATCTTGTGTGAACAGACGTCTCGTAGGAAAATATCACCTCCATTTTCAGGGTAGAAAAATCCGGGAGTGAAGAATCGAGGCGAGCAGATGGCTGCTAGTGCTAGGTTCCAGTGTTTGACAGTCTCTAGGTTGCTGAGATTGTGGTCGTCCGTGCTGAGGCACCTTGCACACTATAGGAGACTCGTTGAAATTCTTATTGCTGTGAGACGCTCAGCTCTCATATGGTGTGGTGTTTCATTCAGAATTTAAAATTACAATGCCACAAGAAACCAAATGAAAGAACATATCTGGTACAGAATAAATGAACGCTCGATGCTACTGTTTATAAACACAGTCTGCCTCAGTCGGACCAGTAATCTTGTTTGTCATCCACCCAGTTTAGTTTTGTTCCGCTATATCCCATTTTGCCAGATTCTGAGTTGGAATTTCCAACGGTCTCAGGTATTTTAACTTCTCTCTGCCTCTTTATCCTATTTCTGTCTCTCGTTTTTAGCAGGCCTCTTGGTGCGATGAAACAGGAGACGATTTCTTAAATCCTCTTTATTTATTTATAGATAGACATAACTGTCTGTATAAGGATAACACTCAAATAGCCTGATTTATAACTCTAAAGCTCTCTACTTCTACCCCAACATCAGGGAGCAAGAAACGTATTGATTTTAAGAATAAGGAAGGAGACATATCTTCTCTCATTCCTTCTTACTTCCTATCTTTCTCATGAGCACTCAGCTCTGTAATATTCGATCTAAGAAAAGTCTAGTTCTGGAAATTTGTAAACCTATATTTAAGATTTACTAATGGGAATTTTTTATTAAACGATGAAGATTTTTTTTAATTGCAACTGTAGTTAGTTAGTTATTAGAGAGAGTGGGTTTCCCCATGCACTTAGACCTGTAGTGGTCCATTGTGCTTCCCTCTATGATTTCTACCAGTCTCTATATCCTACCGGTATTGGTGCTTACCATCAGTCCCGCCCAGCCAGCGAGACCGGCTCTACTGGCTGAGAAGTATCTATAATGTTTCCCCCATCTACCGGAGGTATTAGTGACTGCTGTTGGGCGGGAAACGTCGGCAATTTTGGCTCAGTGACCTCCTTTGGAGGTATGAGGTTCTTTTACATGCCGTAAAGCTACGACACGGGACCCACGGCTTAAAGTCCCTCCCGGAGGACTTGTTCCCTGAATTTTTCCGCCCTTAAAAATTCGACGACCTCCGCCGGGTATTTGAACCCGCGTACTACGAGTCATGAGGTGGGAACGTTACCTCTAGACTACGGAGGCCGCTAATTGCAACTGTAACTAACAGGTTAAGTTTCAGTCATGTTGATGTCTGTTTCAGGCATGTAACTGTAACTAAAACGTTAAATTTCAGTTAAGCTGATGTCTGTTTCAGGCATGAGTCCAGAGGACGAGTGGTACAGCAAAAGTTTAACAGCTCTCCGGATGAACACAAGTCACCATTCAAACTTGGCTGCGCCCATGATTCAATATCAGACATAGGCCTAACAGGAGACTGGTAAAATAAGTACTTAATTTTATTTAACTCCTTCAAACATTCGACTTTATATTCATTTTCTTGCAAATTATTTCAGGCTTGACACAGATAACATATGCAAAAATGAGCGGTTGTTAAAGAAACAATTTCATCAATAATTGTATTGTTCCAGTATGTACAGATACTGTTTTTATAGAATCTTTGGCTACAGTGCTTCCGGCCTGGATATGGACCTAAGTTAATTACGATATGAGCTTTAAGCAACCAACTACGGTTATACGTATAGTTCTTAACACTGTTATATGTATTAATCCAACAACAACTTTTTTTTTTTAATTTCTTTGATATCCTTCAAGACGACACATGGGGGAATGGGTTATAACGTTGTGTACCCTTAAACTCGGAATTGCACTTGACGCCAGTGGGAAGAGACCCCAGTGCCCGGTGAATAGGAGGCTGAGTGAACTCCATAGTCAATCTGGACATGACGGACAAGAAAAAATTATCTGTTCCTAGCAGGAATCAAACTGAGCGTCCTTAATATCCATAACCATTTAATATACTGGCAGTAGAAGGTAAGAAAGTTAAGGCTGACCCTGTAACAGGCCGTGGAGGCCCATAGGGTTGTGAGACGTCGAGGGTCCCAAATTTTCCTGACAGTCGGCTAGCAGATGGCGGTGAGGTTGTCAGCCTTACGCGCCGGCCGTTCTTTACCCCCAAGAAGATTCCTGGCACTCATTTGAGTCGACCCCAGGGCCATAATACGTCTGGAAGAATTAATTTAATTGAAAGTTTCAATGACCTCATTGGGAATCAAACCTACGACCTTCCGGCTTGTAGCATAGTGCCTCAACCATCTACGCTACCGAGATATACTGGCATTAATAATATAAAAGAAAAAAAGAAAGGCAAACAACATCTTCTAACGGAACTGAGTGTTAATATACACTCCCTATTGCTCTGAATAAAAGATTCACCAAACGTTTTTATCATAATGACTTACAAAGAAATCAAAATTCGTGGCCCTGGGAACACTTGTGAGTTATCGCGTCGTATCAGGCGCGACTGGAAGAACTATTCCAGCTTCCCTCTCGTCATACAAGTAATGAAGACCAAGGTTCCAGATTTAAACCTTCCTTTCTCAAGAACCATGATACAAATTTCTGTCACACTTGGTATGGTGGGATATGTTAGCGTTATACATATTTTAAAAACAAGGTAAAGTTTAGTGCCGTTTTTATATGTAATATTTTTGGAAAGAGAAGAGTTCTGAACTGTTTTGTGCCATGCAGATCAGTAAGTCACATCTAGCGAGCAGTTATTATGACAGTGTAACCATAAACTTGTTTGGGAGATTCTGTAACACGAGTATTGCAAGAAAGGCCACAAATTTTGGAATATACATTTTACTAAGCTCTGTGGAGATTTCGTTGTAATTTATATTCAGTGCAACTTCATAATTCGTGAAGACCACATTCTGTTCCAGACTTCTATGCCTTTAAATCACATGTTTTATCTGCCTTACTTTGGTAATATTCCTTATATAATACAGCAACAAACTGCAACTTAGCTCTTGCTGGACTGGTGCAGAGATATTCATAACATTTAGTCCCAGCCGAGTCAAATTCCAGTTACTCGCAATTTTAAATATATCACCGGTTCCATTATTATTATTATTATTATTATTATTATTATTATTGGTTTTATTACTATTATAATGTTTTGTTTTTGGCTTTTGCGCATATGTTTGCTCCTGCAAATTTTACAGTTGGCCTTTGGACTGTTGAATAAGCACGTAAATAAATAAAGAATTAATTTAATTGCATTAAATTATTGATTTGGAACAAATATTACTTAAGTACAGATTTAGTTTTGTATGAAATTTGTCAGACATAACCTCAATATTTCAAACCACCGTCATATTTATAATTATTAATCGACAGCAAGCAGTTCCTACAGGATCTATAGGTATATTTGTAGCCTACATTCATACTAAATTTCGAAGACCTAGCTTCAGTGACTCAGGAGGTATCACCATAAATCTGAAAATTAAATATAGATTTCCTGCAGCCGCCTTTTGTTTTGCTTTTTACAAGAAAATGCTTCAACAGTGTGTTGTGTTTTTCGGAGATCCATTATCGTACAATATACACGTTGCTCATGTAGCTTCGAGCTCAAAAGATATCCCGTTATTGAGCTACCTACTGTAGTGAATTATAACTATGTAGTTGCGGTGGTCGCAAATGGCATAAAGCACATATCAAGTTTCGTAATAATCAATGAAACGATCCAAACGTTGAAATGGAGTAACACACAAACAAAGAAACTAAATTTTACTGTTCTTTTGGAAATAAAATCAGGCTGAGAAATGTAAATGGCCTTGTGCTTATTTATTCACTTTCTGTGTCTTTTGCAAGTGGACGTTTCTGAAACCTCAGCAGTTTTCATCATACCCGAATACAAATTTTTCTTAAACAAATTCCTGGTGTTCAATTATTCGCAATGAAGAGGCAGTAGCTTCTAAATGTTAAATTACGCTCTAAAATTGGCTTTCATGTCAGACTGAAATTCCTTTCATACTTATACAGACAACTGCAATTTCCCTGCACTGCTATGTTCTCAGAAGTTCTTTAGTCCCGTGATTAATCCCTTCGTCACGATATAAAATTCGTTATTATAAAAAAAAAATAATTTTCTTCACACAATTATATTTGGTTTAATATATTTCGAACACTACGAGTATATGGCTGTATTGTATAAGCAATTTACACTGAATTACAGCAACATTTCTTTACATGGCTTCAGAGACAATGCTGACGTTGAAATATAATAGACGGGAGAAAATGAACATAAGCCGCTGGAAATAAAGACACTTCTATCTATTGAGTGAGCCAGTTTCTCTGTTCTTCAACTTCATATAAGGAGCGGTGAAAATGACTTTGTTTCCTTAATTCCATGTAAAAAAAACTTCGTGGGTCTAGTCCGCAAGCGAACTATACCGACCGAGCGACCGCCGCTTATCGGCGAAGTTAATGCCAACTTTAGCGGATAGAGGGTGTCACGTGGTCAGCGCAACGAATCGTCACGGCCGTTAATTTCGGTTTTCTAGACCGTAGCCGCTATTTCCTTGAAATAGCTCCTCAATTATCATCACGAGGCTGAGTGGACCCCGTTCCAGACCCACTACTTCTCAGAAAAAAATTGTAGCGCCGGGATTCGAACTCTGACCACTAGACCACAGAGGCGGTCTCCTTGATTCCATATTCGAATATTAATTTCGCAATGAAAAATTAAGTGTTATTTACGAATTTCGTAAGTAGTCATAAATTCTTATTATAATCACTGCATAGTAAAGAACGAAAAAGTGCATCTGATTTCAGCATTGAAGAGAGCAATTTGCAAGTTAATCCTGTCACCTGGTTTCCTAGTGAGAGTATCAAATGGACGTTTCACTGAATATAAATTTCAGTTTTAAGAATGTCAGTATATTTAAACATCTCTAATGTTAAGTATAACTACTAAACACAAAATGATTATTCAATTGTAACAACCATTCTTAAAGTGGAAATGCCCATGGCCAAAGACAATTTCAGGCCCGTTAGTTTATCTGATAATTTAAATATAATTTAGTGTAATTTTATAACAAACAGGATGACATCACTAAGGACATCCGGCAATGCTGAAAACTATTTAACTCTCAAATAACAACAATGTTGCAACTGCTATTACCTGTACGTGTTCCGCTAATGAAGTGACGTGACTCAATGAATGCAAATATGGACACGTCCTGAGTCCAGTAAACATCTGAAATACCTTCAATCTATTTGTAAATAGTGTGTGTGGATAATACATTATATAGTCCAGCATCTTTATAAAATATCAATAACTTATTTATTCTTTCTCATAAGTGTCTTTTGTTAATTACGAATCAATAATGTAGTTTGTTTACTACATGTACAAAAACAAAACGGAATGCTTCATGAATGTGTGTTTTTATTATTAAATAAAAACTGTATGAGGATAGAGTACGTGTA
The DNA here is from genome assembly GCF_002891405.2 of Cryptotermes secundus. Lineage (NCBI taxonomy): Eukaryota > Metazoa > Arthropoda > Insecta > Blattodea > Kalotermitidae > Cryptotermes > Cryptotermes secundus. Next base: position 249,245 of record NW_019742550.1, on the reverse strand, counting down.
AATTATAATTACTTTGGATTTTTGCGAATTATCAGATTGCTATTAAAATTACATAACAATGAAAACAAAAGATTTAGCTCGAGAATGCGTAATAGAAATATATATATATATGAAAGAAAGAAAAACCTGGCTGAAGTAAAATTACAAACAAACTCCGTGGCTTGAGTCCGCGAGGGAACTATACCGACCGAGCGACCGCAGCTTGTTTGCGAAGTTAGTGTGTACACCTAAATACAAAGTTTGCCATGATTTTGAACGCATATAAAGCAACACATAAGATTGAAAAAGGAAAATGTAAATACCGTAATCCTGAAATGAGGCGCAAAATATGAGAATTCTCCTGCTTAGGGAGTAATACGTCATTCCACGAAGAAAAATTATTAATTATCATTTTCAGAAATGTACCATAAAATAACATCATATACATCTATCTCCTTATTAAAAAGACGAAACGTGCTCGGGAATTTTGGTCACGGGGCCCTAAGCTAGACGAAGCAGTTATTCTTAGTACCTAAAGTAACATAATTCTGAAGCATGTCACAGGCTGAGGCGGAAGTGAGTGAGGGAAGTTTAAACGTTTTCGTTAACCGTTGTTAAATCATTGTAGGCAGACATGATCAAGTACCTGTGAACTCTCTCGTAAAAAAAGGTAAAGCTATCCCTGTAACAGGCCGTGGAGGCCCATAGATTTGTGAGACGTCGAGACTCCCACATTTTCTAGACAATCGGGTCAAAGATGGTGGTGATGATGTCAGCGTTACGCGCCGGCCGCCCTTTACCCCCAACAAGATTCCTGGTACTCATTTCTGTTAGAGGCTGAGTCGACCCCAGGGGTCATAGTGCGGCTGGAAGGGTTATTACAGTAAATATAATTTCGCAAACAATATATGCTGTCTTTATTAGCCGAGTGAATACTGTTGTTATGAATACTGCCCTCTATACTTCAAGGAAATTATTTTCACGTGTTAATGATTAGACGTGGGGTATGCATTGGTAACTGGATTTATTGCAGGCTTATAACAAGTAAATTGCTGCTGACCCTTGCCAGCAGAGTCATTCTTGGCTCCAAATTCTACGGGACTCGTGATCATATTTTACTGTCACACAACTCTGAGAGTCGTATAACTTCTACCTGTTGTTTATGATCAGTCACACAAGTCATGAGGTGTGAACTGGTTTTCTCAGAAATCTGCAATTGCCCCAGCTTTATCGACTGGATAAAATATTGGGCCCAAAGTACCATGGATTACAGATGGTGCATTTGACCTACCCCTCTTTGTAAGGAATTTCGCAATAGATCATATTGCTTGTGACATTACCTCGCATTTTTTTCTTTTGTTTCCCATAGTTCAAGTGCTCTTTTCTAGCCCACCCTCTTAACAATTTTAGTGGCCCAGTTTACTGCCGTTTTACTTCTTGTATCTCTTGTATCTTTTCAAAGCTCCTTTCTATGCTTCATTAGATGATCTAGGACTCATAGTTCATGATTCCGAACTTTCCTAGTCGATAGCCTGCATGTAAAGGCTACAAAGTCGCGTGCTACTTTGATAGCTTCTTCAGAAGAATGGACGTGGATGCATGGAGGTGTGGGTTCAGACGCGAGGCTTTGAAACCGCCCTCAGTCTGTGAGTATTTCAACTGGATCAAAGGCTTTCCTAGCTCTAACAGGCTCCAGAAAGGTAAACATGACAATAAGGTAATCTGAGTCCAGACAGTCAGTGATAATGGCCTCTGCCAGCCGGGCTTTCTGATGTACCACAATGCCAAGAACATCACCTCTCCCATTAGGAGTCTAATGTGCAGGTAATTGTGGATATGTGATTTTGAAGTTAGAACAAACAAATACATAATTCCAAGAGTTTCAAACCTGAGGAGTATGAAATTTTGACATTCCAGACTTGATGCTTTGCATTCAGGTCATCTGCCAGGATGGTCTTGTTTCTACAGTATAAATGCTCTGTAACATCTGTGTCACTCCACACTCCTTGCGGAGATTTCAAGCAGCTGCAAGCAACATTTCAGCGTTCCCTATCGGTATTTAGACCTCTGTTGCTTCAACTGGAAGAGGGACGGCAAGTTTGCCTGTGTGTAAGGAATGTATTTTCAAATTGCAACGGCAATTCTGCCTTCGTGCCCGTTATGACGATCAGTCCAAAAAATCATAGCTTTGAAAGTAGAACTTTATATGAGGGTTCGGGTGTGTCATAGAAGAGAGGGACACACTCAGTCTTAAGTTTTGCAACTGTTTTCTGACCTCGTAGGCCTGCTCCCCCCCCTCCCACCATCTCCAATGCCGTTAACACTGTATGCTCTGATTTTCAGATATCTGTGAACAATTGTCATTGCGCTTCAACGGACCAAACAGCTTTAGTTATGAAGGTAAATTTTCTTCTTCTGTCGCAGCATCTGAGATTCTGTCATAATCTGCTGCACTATAATGAAGGCAACGAACGTATCCACTGCATTAATATTCACATTTTTATCTTGTACTGACTGATCTGAGGTTTGATTTATGACCTGCTGCCTGTGATGTTCTGAAGGCTATTGCTGTCACTGTTGTGATGGTTGTTGCTGATGCTGCTATTTGGAGAGCAGCAACGAACAACCCACTGAGTGTCTTATACTTTGAGAGAATATCTCGCTGATGATCCTGAGTTTACCACCCTCAGGTTCTTTCTACTTTGCAACTCCTGTTTAGCGTGGCTGCAACATCTGTAATTTGACAGGCGCGGCAATTTCCCCTCCTTCAAGTCGCAAGTGCTGTAGGTAGGGACACTCTTTGCGTTCTGTATCCCTGGGCACCCCCGATGGTGGTGTCCACTCCGCACCACAGATAGCGAGGAGGCTGCCTGCAGTCCACCCAGATATAGCCCAAACTCTGATAATTACAACACTGTGTCAGCCATTTTGGGATTTATAGACCTCGACTTTCACAACTACATTGTAGAGTAATGTCAATCTGAAGATGCCTTGAGTTTTGGGATTCCTTGTTAGAGTAACTGGGGAGAAAAGGATGAAAAAATTTTGACCATTCCTTCCGGAGTGGGACGTGTAGTAGCCATATGTTTTACACCGATTACATCACAGTCCAGCTTCTGGAGGACTAGAGTGATTTCCTCTGAAGACTTAATGCCAGGCAAATGCCTGATAACTATTTTAACAGGTTTATCCGCCTTTGTGTAAAATGTACAATGTGGGAGGCCTCTCATAGTGAGAAACTTTTGAATGGCTCTGTAGTCCACGACACTTTTAGTTGACTTCGGTCTCCGGTTGCAGTGTTCAAGAAGAACTCCACAATGACGGCACTTTTAGCTCTTATTAAGTTGGCCGTTGATAATAAGTGGAAGGGGGTGACCTACCCCTTCTCAGATCCTCGCACGCTCCAGATATTTCACTGGAGCCTTCCTCGCTGCCCGGCTCCGCATTTTCCATGCGCAAAAATGTTATTCGTTGCAACCGACCGCGGTTTTTTGTAATTCACAGGTGGATTCTTCTTGTTTTTGGTGCATCTCTCATTTTTAGAGCTGTTATCCAGCTTTCAGCGTTTGCTTTTCTCGGGTTGCAATGCAGCCTTTTGTCTCGCTTCATTGCTATTCGGTTGCAGACTGTCTCTCACTTTCTTTTATGTAAATGCATACAGGCGCAGAATGCTAGTAAAGAGCGCCTCATCATTCTGGTGCTTACAGAGGATCTTCGGAATATTCCAGTCCCGTAAATTGCTGCTGGCCTTTATCAGCACTGCCTTCAACAGTTGCTCCATTGTTGCGTGTGTATCCGTTGCCGCTGGAGTGTATTTGCTGAACCTTTCCCTAGCAATGGTCGTCTCTTTTTTCTGCTCCAATCTTTTGGCTTTCAGCCCTCATGTCCAATTATTTTAGGACCTTCACCCAGTAATGCAAATTACAGCACAGAACTATCACTCCAGTAGCAGTATGTGACCTATACTTATTTTCTTATATTGTAATCGTATCCCTAAAAGGGCAGAAATTAAACTCACAACGTACTGTAAATCATAACCCATCCAGCCAGTCCAAACATAACACAAAATAACTTCCTGAATGAAATCATACAAGTATATGTAACGTAACTAATATTACCCGGTTCTTAACCAGAACTGACACAAGTGCTATCATCTGGGGTTGAAAATTGTATATATATTGTAAGAAAATTCTGAAAGTAAAGTATAATTACGTAATGGGATGAAATAATTTTTAAGGTCATGAAATACATAACTGGTTCATCGAAACATGATAACAAAGCCGTATTTAAAATCTCAACAAAATGCCTACGTAGTTTGTTAAAACTTGGAAGATCCGACTTTTACCAGCAATCAACCCTGATTATCAGAATATCGTATTTACATTATAAAATTCCTCACATTTGTTTTATTTTTATTATTTCAACGCACTCTCCTCGAGCGCATTGAGCGTATTTCGTACTTTTGTAACCAAAGTTTACAGAGAAAAGACTATTCGAAAGAAAAGCACGGTTTAAAACATTACTCTAATGCAACACTTATAAGAATGTGTTCGGATGCATATTGAAACACCTGGCCTTCCATGAGATCTTACATATATATGTCATAGCTGATATTAAACCTACATGCTTACATAACAGAAGCGCTGATTCGGTGATAATTGTTTTTATCTTCTAGTTAAAATCATGGTCAAAATGAAGTCCAGAACGTTCTTGATTAACTGTATTTAATTTTGATACTTTCAAAATCACCATTTAATTCTTACGTCATATTATGGTGTTCGTGAAAAGTATACATAAAGTAGATGATGTAACAATATTTTTAACTTCTTGTCCTTATATTTCTTCTTCAAATAAACTACAATATTGTATGTGTGTGAGTGAGTGTTGAACTCTGTTGGTGTTAAAATACAAAAGGAGGAACAAATAATATAGTTACGCAAAATATTAAAAAGATATTATTTGACACAGAAATATGTACTGTAAATAAATAAAAATGTGTATGTACGGTAATCAAAGAATGGTAAATAAATCTACCAGAAAATTAAAATTTCTATTCTAGTGTATTGAATGTTACATAACCTCTTATTTTCCTGTGTGTTCTGATAAATTTGTCGCAATTTTTATTGTACTGTTTCGTGCTATTTTTAAGAAAAAGAAGCTTTTAATTTACATTCATACCAAATTTGTGTTTTGTTATTACTTGTGTAATCCATTCAGCACGTGTGTGTGTGTGTGTATATATATATGTATACATATACAAAACACACACACATATATGTATAACAAAACAATACACATATTTCAACCGGAGAATAAATGTTTCGTCTTTCATGTTACTCTGAACGGTTGTATATACAAAGCTCTTGCTATGTTTCGCTCTTTTCGCCCAGACTTCCTCCTGAAATATTTATGAATGTGTAAGGTTAAGCAAAGAAAATATACATATAAAAACACTACAAAAAGGCTACCATTGAACACCACTACTTCCTTAATGCATATATTCGCTGGGTAGTATGTGAAATTACATTACAACTACTTATTGGCCTTCATGCCCAGACCAGGCAGTAAGTGGGTACCAACTACTAATTGCGGCCGTTAAAACAACTTCGTGCACCGTATGTACGTACGTAATACCGACACATGTGTTCAGCATCAATCTTTATTATCTCTCGGTGTGTTGGCTATCTGAGGCGTAATACCTCATAGTGCCACGCCAAACTAAAGAATAAAATTAAGCTACATTAATGAAGACATTAACAGTGACGAAGATTACGGTCTTTTGGGATGTTACATATTAAGAGGAGATTAAATTTGGGACTTTCTTCCTAGCATTCCAATCATAAATATCGGTCCTCTCCCTGTGGCATCTAAAAATTAATCACTGAAATATACACTGAAGTGCCAAAAGTTATGGGATAGGTACCTGGTATCGTGTAGGACCCCCTCTAGCCTGGCAAGTGCAGCAACTCGACGTGGCATCGATTCCACAAGTGGACGGAAGACCTCTGGAGAGATGTTGAGCCATGCCGTCTGGTAGCCGCCCACAGCTCTCTGGTATTTGTAGGTGCAGGATTTTGGGTGCGAATGGATCTCTCCACCACGTCCCATAAATGCTCGATTGGGTTTATGTCGGGCGAACGTTGTGGCCACACCAGAATGCTCCTCGAACCAATTCTGGACAACTCCGGCCCGATGACACGGTGCATTGTCCTGCTGGAATATCCCATCGTTGTGGGGGTACATGAAGTCCATGAAGGGCTGCAAATGGTCACCAAGCAGTGTAACGTAGCGGTCACCGGTCAATGACGTGTTTAGGTGGACGAGCGGACCCAACTCATGCCACGTGAACACACCCCACACCAGTATGGAACCACCACCAGCTTGCACGGTGCCTTGTTGACAACTGGGGTCCATGGCCTCATAGGGTCTGCGCCACACCCGAACCCTACCATCCGCCCGAAACAACTGGTACCGTGACCCATCGGACCACGCCACATGTTGCCAATCCTCCAGGGTCCAATTAGCGACGTCACAAGCCAAGGTGAGGTGCTGTGTTAACAGAGGCACTCTGGTCGGTCTTCTGCTCCCATATCCCATGGAAGCTAAAGAACGCTGCACTGACCTGCTGGATATGCGTCTGGTACCTCCTGCATTGAATGTGGATGTGATTTCAGCCAGTGTCGCTTGTCTGTCACCACGGACAATTCTAGCTAGACGACTCTGGTCACGACCATTATGCACCCGCGGTCGGCCACTGCGCTGTCCACGGTGGGTGGAAATGCCTTCCACAATGTATTCCCGGTACACACGTGACACCGTGGATCAAGGAATGTTGAATGACCGCACAACTTCGGAAATGGAATGTCCCATCCGCCTGGCACCCACTATCATGCCCCGTTCAAACTCCGATAATTCACGTCGGCTTTCCATGAGCAGACTGGCCGGTGTTCAACCTGACTCACGAGAGAACCTCACAACTGATACTGCTCTGGGCATTCCCAAGCCATCAAGGGACGGTGGCGCCACTTAAAAATAAATTTATATACTGTGACTTTTGGCACTTGAGTGTAAAAAAAGTGTAATTTCTGTATGGGCACGAAAGTTTCTCTTTCACCCTGAGGAAAGAAGCCAGCTCGAGAGTATCTGAGAGCAGAGTGCTTAAGAAAATATTTAGACGTAAAAGAGAGTAACAGGAAGAAAATTATATAATGCGAAGCTTCATAATTTTTACTGCTCCCCAAATATTGTTACGCATATCGAAGCAAGAGGCGTGACATGTACAAATCATGTAACATGCACGGTATAGGTAAGAGATGCATAAAAGTGCTACTGGAAAAAAAATGAATTTGTGACACCACTTGGGAAAGCGACCTCTTCCATTCAAGTTTCCCTAAGCACAGATGGAAGGATAACATTTAAACGGAACTTAGATAAATGGAATGTGAGGTTATGGACTGCATTGTAGTGGCCCAAGGCTTTAATCAGTGGGGCGCTCTTATGAACACGGTAATGAACCTCCTGGTTTCATAAAGGTGGGAAATATCTTAATTAGCTGAGCCACCATCAGCTTCTGCACCGTATTGAGTGAAGAGCACTGATAGTAGCAGCAAGAATAGCAACAGAATAGAAACAATAATGTGTATGAATGGAAGTTCATGCAGAAGTAGTTTCAAAACATTGTTCGAATAACAGTTGAAAGTGAAACTACAGATGATCAATTGGCATTTTTTTAAACTTCCTATAGGGACAGTGTCGTGACGTATTGTTATAGTGATGAGCTCGTTCATTTATCGAGAGTATATGATCAATAAATCTTTAAATCTGATGTACTGGACATCGAAATTTCATGGCAGTAAACCCACGAGGAATAATTTCTGACCTATGTTACAGAATACGGTGCATGTTCTTTCTTCGTAGCTGCACTGCCCATGAGAAATAGCTGCAGATATGTTGGTAGTATAAACCTGCCCACGGATACAAGATTCCTTTTCAGGACAAACAAGCAATCTCTTAACCGGTGGGCTGGATGAGAAAATGTTGTTCCATAGTCATAAATTTCCTCCTGACGTCACCTATTAATTTTTGTTTGTGGGACTTTTCAAAGGGCACATGTGTACATTTCCATTAATAGTCACTACACCAATGTTGAAGCAAAATTAACCATACTATTGAGCAGGCTCTGTAGGAAGAATGCAACCACCGCATGGCGGTAGAGAGACTACATTGAACATAGATGTGAAAATGTAAAAAATGTTTCCCGTAGTTCTGTGAAAGATAAATTGAATTTGCACATATACGTTTGGTACAAAAGCATATGAAGTTTTTTTCTCTTTAATTCTCTGTTGTTCGGTATTGGGGTGAACTTTTTATATAAATTGTCATTTTGAATTTGAGCTTGAGTTATATTTACAATACAAACAAAATAACTTATCGCTATAGGGCAATATAAAAAACCTCCGTGGTTCTGTTCCGCAAGTGAATTATACTGACCGAGCGACCGCCGCTTGTCGGGGAAGTTAGTGCTAACTTTAGCTGATAGAGGTTGTCGAGTGGTCAGCGCAACGAATCCCCAAGCCCGTTAACTTCGGTTTTCTAGACCGGAGCCTCTATTTCCTTGAAATAGGTCCTCAGTTATTCTCACGAGCCTGAGTGGATCCCTTTCCAGACTCACTACTTCTCAGAAAATCTGGTAGTGCCGGGAATCGAACCCGGACCTCTGGATCTGTAGCCAGGAACTTTGACCACTAGACCATAGACACGGTCCTATAGGGCGATATGATGATGGCTTTAAAAAGCCGAAACATGTAGCTAGGTAATTTTAACCTTGACCGTTATGTTGTGGTGTTAAGACAGACTCCAATAAAGAACTGTATATAATAACAAAACAGGATACACGAAATTAAAATTATTTGTGTTCCCCCATCTGAGCTACAAGTCCTTGATGTAACTTTCCTGACAAAACTGGAAAGCCGTATAATCATTAAGTTCCTTGGTTGGGATCTTGTGTGCTATAACACTGTGTTGTAGTCTGACAGGCAGATAACAGGGTTCTGGTGAAACGCACCATGCTGCAGTCTGATAGGCAGATACTAATGTTTTGGTGGAATGTGTGCCTCCAGCTTTAGGATGACTCCAGATATCAGACATTTAGGTTACGTATGTACGAGTACAGATGTTTGACCTATTCCCATTCATGAACAATACCCTTTGAAGCATCATGTTGTGTTTGCAGTCACAATATGAAACCAGGTCATCCAAAAACAGCCGTTTCATTTGGCTGATGATATGGGATATGACACTGTGTAGGTTGGTAGAAGTTAAATGATATTTCAGAGGAACACATTGCCTTCAGCTTCAATTTTCCATCCTGAAGATAGAGGAAGTATATTTGTCTGCAGTGTTGGTAAAAATAAATTACATTTCGGAAGACTTATCCTTAATAACACTGCTGAAAAGTCAGGATGTGATAGAATGTATGTAGCAGAAGTCTACCCTTATGAAGGTGGTGGTACATTCCTCCAAAATGTTGGTAGACTCCTACCCAACTATACAGTGTCATTTCCAATTTCCTCATGATCACTGCCAGGAATATCTCAAATCTCACAAGTAACATTGGTGTTTGCAGATGGATGTACTTCCATTTATGAACAAGAAATATTGGCACACTACAACAATACAGTGATTTTGCTGTACTGACTAAACTGAACTGTGATCAGTTCAGATGAATTACGTTACATAATGAAATTATTTCTCAGAGCGTTGTTTGAATAAGTCTTCATCACAGTAATGATTCTGATGGGAAATCTATACAAATTAAAAAGAAATGGCAAGTCTACCACTGCAACCATTTAAAGCTATCTGCTGACGCTTCAGTGGCCCTGCCTGAGCTCCAACTGCACGTGGCCACCTCAAGTTTACAGTGAAAGGTTTAGTGCATTCAAATATATTATGAAATTAAAACATTTTTATATTATTTTTCCTAAAGATGATATACATTCAAATACTACACCAAGTGAAACTATTTTATGATCTTTCTCAACAGGATACTGACCACTAAAAAACAAAATCTTCAGTTTCTTTTGACAGGTGTGTCATACCTTTTGTTTGAAAACCATTTACTGAAAAATTAATCACCTATTGGCATCGCCGATAAGGACAGATAGTAATGACCATCAATTACCATAAGCAGACTGCTTTGAGTGAGAATGTTACAAACTAAAATCAACTCCACACATAATTCCAACCTTGCAAGTAACCACACTAACTGAACAACATATTCTTCATGCACCTAATGGAGCAGGTATACAAGTGTTAAATTATAATCCCTATTTCATAAAGAAATGCACAAATGTAAGAACTTTTGCAATAGTGTGACTTCAAGTTAATTTCTATTAACAAAGACTAAAACATACTGAAACTGTCTTAAATAATTAGATGGCTGGAATGAATGTTGCTGAGGATATCAACTTACAGTTATACATTACTGGTATCAAGAAAAATGTAAGTTTGGGAACACCTGTAGTCTGTCTGTGAACCTTCTTAAGAGAAGGTTTGTGACACATCAGGATTACAATTCAGACTTTAGATAATGTCCAGCATTGACTTATATATTCATTTTGGTTAAAATCATTATCACCACCTCAAAGAAGATGCCTTAAGATCAGTTTTATGCAGTTTAATGACCTGATATTATTATTGGCTGAGTCTATGTGTCTTTTGAGTTTTCATACACCTACAGAAGACTCTTGATCATCTGCATGTGGATTAAACACAGGACTTTTATAACCATTATTTTATATTCACTCATAACATTTTACACCACTGTATACACTTGGAAGTTTAGCACTATATCCTATATTTGTCATGCAATTGAGTATATGAGTACAAGTATGAGCATGAGGGGTGAGCCATAAAAACCAGCCCTCACACCATGACCTTCAATGATCTATTGTGCTTCCCTTTTGGATTAACCCTTTATTAATCCTATACTTCGAATGAAATGTAGGACTTTATTTATGGGGACATCATAAAAGTCACTTGGTTCCATGAAGAGTTGACCAAGGTGGTGATACCTGAAGTAAGCTATAGCCTCACAATCTCATAAGATGTGTGTGGCTGATTTATCTTCTTGTAGGCACCTTTCACAGGTTGGGTCATCTGTCAGTCCCAGTTTGAAAAAGTGCCCTTTTAGGTGGCAGTGTCCAGTAAGTAATCCTACCATCCATCTTAATTGATCTTGTAATTCAATAACAAAAGGTTTAATGCATTTGTCTGAGTATGGCCTTCTGGAGGCCGAAACATGTAGCAAAAATATCTCCTACAGCTACGGACATGTATTATTGATTGTTGTGTTGTGTCGGTTTTCAGTATGAAATAATATATGATACACAAGATGCATTCACTGAAAATTACAAATATAATTACTTCATGTCTGATTTAGCTTAGAGGCTATTCATCTGGCTCAAGTCCTACAAACAAGCAACTACTCACTAGAAATTGTACTTTTCAGCTTACAGGTGCTAACAGGTTACCTAAGGAAGCAGGAGAACCACTGTACTCCTTTGAATGTGACATGAACTCTGTGGCCTTCCTCCAGACAGTAAGAAACAATAAAAACATAAGTCCACACTAAATTTCAGAGTTGGTACCAGCATATTTCATGTAGAGAATATACAGTTTTGTTTTCGAGACGGCTGCCCCGAAAAAGAAAGAAATAAAATGTAGTAATGCGCATGTTAAATCTGAAGATTTCACAAAAACCTCACATGGTGGTTTTCTTTTTGAAAATTAAATTTCGTATTCTGCATGAAAAACAGAAATTTTTAATAAAGCTTCACAGTACCAAGGAGGAAAGTCTTATGAATCAATCCATCATTAAAATGACACTTTATGGTGTACAGTCTGGAAATTATAAAAAGTCGAGTGGCATGCTCACAGAAGAACAAATATTTACTTTGCAGCAGTATAATCACCAGGTGACATTATTGACATTACTATATGGCTTCTCATCTATTCAACCTTTCAGCTGAAGAATTGCTGTTACTTGCAGTGTCAAGATTAGACAAATTTTGAATTGAGTTCACTGGTTTCATCTAGTATTCTGTATTCTTGTGTCTAAGTCTGTCAGTTAATGAATACATTCTTTTTTTTTAATTAGAACTGGCTATTCTTTTCAATGAATGGCAGACGAAAAGCATCTCCTTGTTTCACAAATTGTCAATGAAAAATCCGTCGAGTGTAACAATGTTTTTAGGTCACTTATTTATCTCACTTGCCTTACATGTTTCGGTTCAAGAANTTACATACTGTGTACATTAGACAACGCCAGTGTTTTCATGTGTTGGTAATACGTGCCTCTGATGATGGTTTTTCTTGAACCGAAACATGTAAGGCAAGTGAGATAAATAAGTGACCTAAAAACATTGTTACACTCGACGGATTTTTCATTGACAATTTGTGATTGACAGTGTAACGGACCAAAAATGAAACAATTCAAAATACCCTTGTTTGTTTACCGCCACTAAGGACCACGAATGGAGATTGCAGTTCTTTCTGTTTCATCAACAGGAAACAAAATAAAAAATATATGTTAAAATAAAAATTAATATTCTTGAGCCTGACACTTCAGATGGGGCACAGTCTGTTTGCCATTAAACAATCTGAACTGTTTGCAGCACCTGTCACTGATTATCCTAACAGCTGGCCAAATTTTAAGTTAGTCTGCTGCTTGAAGTCATCAGTTTCGCCCAATTTCCAACCCATGGTCTGTGTCTATGTCTGCTAGCCTAATGACAACTGAACAAATATGCTGTGTGTTTTATGAGCAGGCTCCATCTGACTTGCTACAAAGTTGCAGTGTTTGCTTCTGTCCAAGGACTGAAGCTACTGTGTATGTTTGTAGACAGCAGAAAATGAATGCACAAAAAGTGTGGATCAATATCTATCTGCTATATGGAATCATGGACATTTAACAATAACTACAACATACTTCCTTATCGAGCACCATTTAGAAATAGCATCAAATTGTTTCACAGTCTCACATGCAGCACGTCCTTCTATAAAACCTTCTGGAAGTTATTCATTACATGCTTTGAAGTATAAGGTTATCATCAAGTGTTTTAAAATTATAAATTATAAATGAGGAAACTGCTGTACCTCCATGTTGTGGTTGTTTGTTGTTACTGTGCGGTCCCTTCTATATGCATGTATNTATATATGAAGTTGTGGGTTGCTCTGCCCGCTGAGTTACACACACAGGCAGAACAACCCACCACTTTGTATATACATGCGTATAGAAGGGACCGCACAGTAACGACAAACAACCACAAAATGGAAGTACAGCAGCTACCTCCTTTATAATTTTAAACAACTGATGATGACCTTATAGTTCGAAACATGTAGCGAATAACTTTTAGTAATTTTTATAGAAGGACGTGCTGCACATGAGGCTGTGAAACCATCTGCTACTAAATGCAGTGCAGCAGGGTGCTACATTATAGTACTGTTTACAAATAACAGCTCATGACCAGATCTTGACTGATACTCATTCCTTCCTGTTCATTCCTCTTCATTCGTTTCTCTACTTTATTTCTGCCAGGTCCCTTCCCATGAAATTTATGAGACAGGTATCTGAAATTAGAAAGGGAGACAACATTAAAGTCACTGTATTTTAGGATCTTACAGAACGTGACCATGTTTCCAAGTAACATGTAACATCCTTTCATCCTGAATTTCCAGCCAGAAAATAGGGGTATGAGCCATACTTGGTTCAATCTGTTATTTTGTGAAATAATAAAAATATGTAACATTCTGTTTTCCAATGCAAATTACTCATACAGCCAACAACCAGAAATGGGCATGCTACAGCCCATTAAAGTCATAGGGATTAACCTTTAAGTGCCGAAGTGCCCAGTTTGTGCCAGTCATGAGTAAGGTCGTCGTGGCCAAAGTACCCAGTTGTGGCCAGTCAGGCATTTAAACTCCGCTAGTGGAAGCGCGCGCACACGCCGCTAGTAGAAGCGCATGCACAGTCCTGAATATTTATTTTTAAATGTAGTAATTACCAGACCGACTTAAGTAAAACCCTAATAGAGGAATTAAAATAATACCTTACTGAACAACAGCAAATAAAAATATACGTATGAGTTATGCCAAAACTTATCCACAATCCAGTAATTTTGTTGCAGATTCTGCAGATAGGTATGTTAAAAATATAGTGTAAAATTCGATGTACATACCTTTTTTGTTGTTACCTTCTTGATGTATATATAGGTTCAAATGAAACTACAGTATTCGATTTCACTACGAACGCACACAAAAGAGATCACGCTCTGTATCTCAGCCACGATGCAGCTGTCTGTTCATTCAAATAGAAGGGGCAATAAGCTTTTGCAGCCCTAACGGAACATCTTAGCACTGAAGAGGGGACCCCTATAGCTTTCTCTTGAATAGCCATTCTTTCATTCTTCTGACCTTCAGTCAAGTATTCGAAAATCCGAAGGGTGTAAGCAGCGCTAGCAGAAGACCAAATGATTTTATTGCTTCCATCTGTTTTATGACACCAGAGACTGCTAAAATTTGTCAAGTGTTACAAACAGAAATGAAGTTATAATGCAGAACAACTCTGTGAAGAACTGGGAAACCATTTTTGCAGTACGCATCAAAATTAAAACACAAAAAATTGAAAATAGAGTACAACACTTTGTATTAAAAATTTCAAATCTTCCTTTATAATATGCGACACTATGTTCTTTTCTGAAATAAACAAAGTTATTTCCATCCATTTATCATAAAAATTGAGCTAGATAGAGCATTTTTAAACACAACGCTTAAAATTGATTAAGCGCCTAACAGGAACGGACATTTAAACGCAGTGTAGCAACGGGCATTTAAACGCGCACCAGCAGCGGACATTTAAATAAACTCCGGCCAGCTCAAGCTTACCACTATTTTGAAGTCCGGCGTTTAAAGGTTAACATGATTAATGCAAAATATTTTAATAAAAGTACACTGGAACAGTAATAATTTTGAGGCATGTTTCTTCCTAATTCATGCAACCAATTTGCAAAATGAACCATTCTGCCACATTCTATGCCTACACAAGAAACTGTATCAAGTACAAACTATTTACACACTGAAATGTCACAATATGTTGGCTAGTTAGAAACTGTGACATACACAATGGGAGAAAAGGAAGTAAAAACAACCAGTATATAACAAAATGTTCTACTGAATGCATCTGAGGTGGAAGACAATAATCTCCCCCCCCCTGATAGGGTAATCATGATAGTACTGGTCAGCAGAGGGACCCTACAATTTAACATGGGAGGGGGGTATCCTTCGTATCCTCAAAGCTTTAACTCTGGTAGATGTGAAGGCATCATCTGTGAGCAGAAAAATCTGTACACATATGTGACAAAGGATCGAACTCAGAACCTTCTGAATGGGTATAACAGCTTATCCCAGGACCTTTTTCCTAAGGACCTACTTTAAGTGGCTCTAGTTTCACATAAATCCATCATTTTGTTCACACATTATAGTGAGGATGGCACACACAGATGATAAAAGAAACATGGTGGTCCCATAATCTTGTCTGTTTCCACTGAAAAGCTGCTTGCTCCTTGGAATTTGTTTCTTAAAAAGGCAATTACTGTGGGAACTTTTTTCCCTAAAGAATGTACTACCATTTGACAGGCTACCCTCTGCAATGTGACCTATCTTAAATACAGATATGCTGTTATCTGTGGTAACCCGAAAGCCTCTTCTGCATTAAGTGCAGGCGGTCTGCTGTGGAGAAGACTTGAGAGCTACTGGATGACTTAATAGGAATCAAATGCACATGATAGATCTGCATATGCTGATACCCTGTACTCCCTCCAGCTTCCATGCAATAAGAAGCCTCAGAAGGTGCACACCAGAGCACTGATAATATCTGTTCCTACAGCTCAGATCTTAGAGAAGGAAGAGTTGGGTTACCCACTAGTAGGCAGCTTTCTAGATGCCAGGCACTCTCAAATCAATTTACTTTGCTTACTTTCACTCCCTAATGAAGTATGGAATAATTTTCGTGGTAATTCATTTGACAATATAAAGGTATTTATATTGCAAAAGAAAATTATCAGAATCATGATGGGTGTCAAATCTCGTAACTCTTGTAGAGACCTATTTAAGAGATTACATATCTTAACTTTTCCATGTGAATAAATGTATTAATTTATAACCTTCATCAAAAATAACCTTGAACTTTTTCAGACCAATGCAGATATACGCAGTATTAACACAAGACACAAGCACTGTATTCATAAGCCAAATGCTAACCTGTCATGCTTTCAGAAATGTGCATATTACACTGGGATCAAAATCTCCAGTAAACTGCCATTGGATATCAAAAGTCTTATGAAAGAAAAAGCATGATTTAAAACAGCACTAAAACAAATCTGTGCTACTCTGTTGATGAACACCTATTGTCTGAATAGTGACTCATCCATGTGAGGGTTGCATAAGTTGACAATATGAGATTTAAAGGGTGTATAAATATAGCATGAGTTGACAGTGTGATGTATCTCTGAATAACCTTATGTGTAACCATTGTTGTTATTGCTGTTTTTAGATATTCTTTGTGTTTATATGACATGTTCCACATCCTACAGTCATTTGACTAACTTTGGATGTATGGAATGCAATGTAATATAACAGTAACAGTGATCATTCATTCAGGTTCTACATTTGTAGTATTTGATGGGTCAGTTATCAATACAGGAAGATTACTGTCTCTGTTCATTATAGTTTTCTCCCAATTTGTAATTATTAATCTTATTTTGGGCAGCTGGGGAGGGGGGAGTTGGAATGGAGAGGCTGGTCATGTAGAAGTAATTAAGAGGATTGGGCATTCTGACAGGTGACACACAGGTGACTCTGTGTTTTCACAGACTGCTGACCTCAGCCAAACTTTCTTTTTATCACCAAAATGTCCTTCTGAGCCCCCAGCATCCCTCTGATGACAGATGCCTGAGGAGCAGCAGGATACACACCCGACTGCAGCTGTGTTGCTGAAACCCTGGTGGTGGCTGGATGTCTGCAGCAATTTGTTACAGATGTTGCTGGCATGAAAGCTGCCACTACTCACTGCAATGTTGGTCACACTTGGTGGAAATCCTGTGGATCTGCCACTGTGGCTGGATTGGCCTCTGCTCTTGTGCAAGGAGTTACTTATACTGGTGCTGTGACAGTATTTGCCATGTGCCATAGAGGCAGGTTCNTGTTTTCACAGACTGCTGACCTCAGCCAAACTTTCTTTTTATCACCAAAATGTCCTTCTGAGCCCCCAGCATCCCTCTGATGACAGATGCCTGAGGAGCAGCAGGATACACACCCGACTGCAGCTGTGTTGCTGAAACCCTGGTGGTGGCTGGATGTCTGCACCGATTTGTTACAGATGTTGCTGGCATGAAAGCTGCCACTACTCACTGCAATGTTGGTCACACTTGGTGGAAATCCTGTGGATCTGCCACTGTGGCTGGATTGGCCTCTGCTCTTGTGCAAGGAGTTACTTATACTGGTGCTGTGACAGTATTTGCCATGTGCCATAGAGGCAGGTTCGGTTGCTGCAGGAATCAGTGCCTCACTGAACCTGGGCATCGAAAAAACATCTGTCATTCCTTCTATGCTGAAAACTTAGGAATGTGAAATTTGTATGTGATATTCTATAACTTTCTAAGGTCATACTGAACTTGCAACCATCATCTAGAACAGAAAATCATGGTACAGAAGTTAGGAATTCTACTTTATTTTCTGGAAGTTGTTGGTTTAAATCCTGAAGCAAATCTTTAGACTCTCTTAATTTCATAACTCCTAATTGATAAATCAGAAAAAAAAATGGTAAAGAACAAAAACGATTCTTTCTTCTATCCTCTTCTAGAAAGTTCAAGTTAAATGCTGAACGCTGGTTGCTCAGAATATGTGTGACAGAACTGGGGCTTTGCATTCACCATATTCTGCATGACCCAAGAAGAGCTGAAACTTTGTAAAATGAGATTGTTAATTTTTAGCAGCATGGTGAAGGATAATATAGACAATGGAAACCAAAGATACTTCACTCACTTAACAATATATACATAAAATGGAAGTACTTATGTGGAAATTTCTTGTTTTAAAAACCTGTCATTGTGTCACATATTTGTGAGTGTAAGTCTAGCGCTGATTTTCATTACACTGTAAAGATACATAAAGCTGCTGTATCTGAGTTTATTACCACGATAACTATGAACAGTACAGCCTTCTAGGATGTAATGCAGTGTAATCAGGCAAACACTCACTGACATTTTGGAGTATGTACCACTTCCACTTTCAAGGTAAAAGTGTAAGCCAAACAAGGAACCAGCATGAAGCAGGCAATAAGCCGTGCTATTTTCTTGCTTGGCTGACATCATTTACCCTACAGATGGAGGAGACAGGTTCCTCTAAAACGTCAGGGGACTTCCAGTAGATTACATGGCATTACATCCCAGAAGACTTGGAGAATCTGGAAGTTGGAATGACAAATATTTATATATGCAAAACTGTACTCATGAAAATGATGTTATATGTTGAAGTCATCCCCTCCAGATCTTTCCGGCCAAGAGATCAGGTTCAATGGCAGGGACATCTTGTGACTGTGGTTACTGGTTGCTGGTTGCTCATCTCTGGCCTGAAGTCTACAGCAAGTCAGTTTGCTGCTCTAACCAACTGAACAGCTTTCTGTCCTTGAGGAAGAGAGGGCAGGGTTGCAATATTATTTATTGGGAGAAAGTTTCTCACCAGTGCCTGTAAAATATGAACATTTCTTTTACATAAATTATTATTTCTAGCTATCTGTGTGAACCAGTGATTTTTGGGAGGGAGCAGTACACAAATGCTGGTGGTATGATAGCATGCTTTCTTACCAACAGGGCAGGTGGTATGATAACATACACTCTTACCGACCGAGCTCTCGGCACTGGCGGCAGCCATTTTGTATCAATAGAGTTGCCTCCGGGCACTGTGGCAGCAGTGATGCTTCATGACGTCATGATCCTCATGATCGCTGGAGATGTGTGGACGCGTCCGTCAAGTTCATGAATAACACTGACACTGATGAAATTTCACGGAGCTGACCGGACGCGGTACTGACACGTCACGGATATGTGTTAATAGACCTTTAGTACGTTGTCTTAGGAATCTTAGGTCTCAGCCGTTGTATTTTTGCCCGAAACCCGCATTTTAATTACTTGTCACTATAAGGTACAAAATCAAATAAAATTCAGCAGAATACAAATATTAATTATTGTATTCTAACATCCTATCTCTTCTCAATCTGCTCCTACTATTCGTTGCTTGGTTACCGGTCTCAAATATGGCTACACGAGTACGATATCACTAGTTGTTTCCGGTTAACGAATCTCAGCGGTCAAGATTGACTAGCTTCTGCATTCACGTCCTCACCCTTCGAGTTCCAGATCTTCCAGATAGCGAATCGACTCCTAGGCGATATTTATCATATTTATGCTAGTCGTGTGGTGACGTCATTGATCAAAAGACTGATTTCATAGGTTATATGTGTTTCAGTTTGAGTCTGTAGCGGTCTGTAGGTTAAGCTTTGATACATTGGACAATGACAACGCTGAGGCCATTTACCTGTAATGATATGTTGAAATTTAATAATGTGTAAGTACACGGTTATATATGGTGTCATACCATACTTAGCAATTTCTAGGCATGTTACCACCGAGTAATGGAAAATTGCGAACTATAGGTTAGTTTAAGAAATGTCAGTTGTATTACTGTAAGGCGCTTTCCTTCTATTCAGCATTCCTCACGTATGTACCAAGTTTTTGCTGTGGAGAAGATTGCCTGAATGATGTTCCGAAACAATCGTAGAAACAAAGGTAAAACTTCGAAATAACAGAGACTACAATTGTTTCTGAATTTGGACTTGACTGCCAGCCAAGGTATAGCCATTTTGAGCATGCTGCAGCAGTTTTTCTGCAGTATCCCCCACTGAAGCATTCACCAAATTTGAAGTTCCTGAAGGAAAGACTCGAGGAGATTAAGGTCTGGTGAACAACTTGCCCAGGATACTTGTTCCTGCCTTACCTGATGCTGGGAAACCTTCACACTGCTGTAGTTCATTAGCAAAGCATTTCTGGATCCATGTTTATGTAAACTGTTTCATTGTTTTGGACCATAGTACTCACCCTCCAGTTTTCTTTACTTATTTGTGAGACACTCTGTATAGTGTTGGATGATAGTATAATTCACGAGTGATGAACTGGAAAGGATGTGAAAAAAAAAATGGGCACGGCCTAATTGAGGTAGTCTTGACCTAGAAGAAGTAAGGAAAACCACAAAAAAAGTGCAGTCATAGTATAACAATTGTCCCAGCCAGAATTCCAACTGAGCACCTCTTGAAAACAACTCTAGAATGTAACCGCAGCACTCTCCTACTTGGTATAACGAGGTTTCATAGCCTTCTTAGAAGTATGATGGCGGGATAAATTTACACCTGACACCTGCCATCTGTGAGAGACTTATCTTTGGAAAGTTTGTAGTTGAGGATGGGTTCATAAGAGAAAGATATGAAGGTCCAGTTTCTTTAATGTATTCGTATTATCCATATAATCATCAACATCTGGATAATGTTTATTATATTCTTGTTTTACAGATTGCAATATTTGTTCATATATTATTCTTTTGTATTTCAGAAATTTTGATTCACTCACAGAAACTGTATCCTTTTCTTTCCAAATCAGCATCAAATTTACTTGTGTAATAATACAGGGAATATTTTTAAAACTAGACACGTTCACAGCTCTGTGCTTAACCGATACTGGTGCGTTGCCGGCCGCAAAGCTCACATGATTTTTTCTGATGACCCAGCATGCTTGATGGCCAATAACATTTGGAATGAAGGAAAATAATTAACTTGTAGACTCTACACAGTATTATGTTACACAGCGGGCAGTGCGGCTCATTTATGGGAGTTTGTTTATTATCTATTAATAGGCAGTAGTTGGGGCATGCAGTAGTGTAGTTGGTCAAGGGGTATGCTACAAGCCAGAAGGGCGCAGGTTCAAGTCCCGATGAGGTCACTGGATTTTTTCAATTGACCTAATCTTTCCAGCTGCACTGTGGCCCTGGGGTTGACTCAGCCTCTAACAGAAATGAGTACCAGGAATTAATTAAATAATTTTCCTGGGGAGTAAAGCGTGGCTGGTGCGTAAGGCTGACAGCCTTACTGCCATCTTTGAGCCGATTGTCTAGAAAATGTGGGACCCTCAATGTCTCACAACCCTATGGGCCTTCACAGCCTGTTACAGGGACAGCTTTACTTTTTTTACTTTTAGTAGGCAGTAGTTATCAGCACCATTAGCAACTCTCAGTCAACAGCAGTGTGGCACGACATGGTTCACTATACTTTAGAGCAACGTGTATTTCTGTATGACACCTATGTGATATACAGATCTGCTGGAAAGTGTCGGTGAAAATTTCAACATAAATTTTGTGATGAAAAAGTTGCCAAGCAGACAAACAATTCATAATTTGGTGAATAAACTTAGAACAACGGAGCTCTTAATAGACAAGAAAATAAAACATAAGTGTCGAGTGCTTACTGAGAAGAAATTAGATGACATAGGGGCCACACTTGAACATACACCTAGAAAATCACTGAAATGTCTAGCTCAAGAGACTGGAGTGTCAAAGTCTAGTGCAGGAATGGCAACACAGTTGCTGAAACCATCCAGTGAAAGTTGGTGCCTGGTGTGCTGTGAGTGCAAGAAGGATTGTTGTGCATGTTTTTAACAAAACAATTAATTGCGAAAGATAATTACATGCAGAGGGTTAGCGTTTTCCACACCTCCTGTGATCTCTGAACTAAATAAGAACTTCCCTTCATTCAAAATGTTATCGACATGCTGAGTTGGTAAAATTCACATGCGCTTTGTGACCGGTGGTGTTGCAGTCATGGTGAAGCATAGAGCCGTGAACGCATCAAGTTCATTAGAAAACACCCTGTACTTAACAGCTAAAATGTTCCCTATCTTCCTTAATGAAAGCAAGTATGGCTTATCCTTCTACATGCAGTATCTTGCCCACTGGCCAGAATACTTCCAAGTTGCAGAGTCACCAAGTGGAGAAATTATGGGCTATAGTAAGTAGTTTTGTGGTATATTTGCACCAGTATAATGACACAATCATGACATACAAAAAGTAAACCTGAAAGCACAGCTGTTACAGCCTCAACACTTAACACATGAAAGATGATAATAAGGTTATATAGTAACAGGACTCCAAGTAAACAAATTTTAGTGCAACACTACATGTTTCATAATTTACCCAGTTCATCATTTATTCATCTGCAGAGTGGTCACTGAATCAAGCAAGTGATACTCTTGAGCTCCTAGACACAACTGACAAAGCTGGTAGGCAGCTGAAGGCCATGCAGTCAACACGGTTAACTATTTCAGTGTTATTGGACATATATATTTGTGTAAATTGTTCTGCAGGCTATCTTTTTATGTGGAAAGCAAATTGGTAGTATGACTTGCATGACTTTTTGATCACTCTGCAGCTGGTTTAAATGCAAAATACAATTTTGGTTTCCCATCAAACCAAATTGCAGGGTGCTCAGTGCCTTTTGTAGTTGGAGTAGATTGAGTTATGCTTCTCTTAGGGAATTTCTGACTATAATCTATTCAGTTACACATTACTTGATCAATGGAATAAAACATGCTCAGGTTTTTGCTGTATATGATTATAATGCACAGTTAAGAGCAAACAGTATTTAAATGCATGCAAATTTCCATAATTATAAGTTACCATATATAACAATAGAGACAAATTCAACTATTCTCATATGTGCTGAGCAGTCATTGAGTTTTCATTGCAATAACAATAACTGTTGTGTTATTTTGACATTCATTTCCTAATTCTTTTATGTAACTAATATTCAGTCAGAAGTCGTTCAAATATTTATTTGTTTCCAGTAATGGGTAAAGCAGAAGGCCACGGTGAAAACTGGCATGGTCATGTTACAGCACTTACTGTGTCCCCTGAATTCAGACGTTTGGGCCTTGCTGCAACATTGATGGCATGGCTAGAAGATGTTTCAGAAAAGTAAGTTCTCTACAAGTCATAATAGTAATGTCATTTGTTATGTACAATGCTAGTAAGAAATTCATCATAGAAATGAATGATGTCTGTTTTCAGATTCTTGCTAATTACCTATCTGCTTAGAGTAGTCACAGAAAGACCAACCCCTCCTCTTTTCGAAGAGGAGGCCCCATTTCAGAGCGCATAAATGTCTTTGAAAGAACAAATAAATGACTGCTGGCAAACCTCAGAGGAAAATTACTGCTGTGCATTTCATGGTAGTGATTAACTCTTTGACTGGCGCGGGTGCATTTTTGCGCCTGGACGATGCCAGCTATTCCCTGGCGTTGGCGTGTTTTAGCGCTTTGATACACTCTTCCCTTCTTTGCTGTCTTGGTACTCATCAACCAAAGACATATTTATGATAGTTTTTGTGCATGGTTGTAAAGAACCCTTGTTGACTATGTGGGGGTCTATATTACTGTCAGAACCCTCTGAGAAGGAAAAGGTCAGAAAATATTTCACATTCATTCAGTTTCACCATGGCTTCTTGCAGCAAGTGTTGGAGTGTTCCTACAGACCAGGTGGAAAGTGTTGTGAACGAGATTTGTGCTGATGATGAAAGTGGCGATGAAATAATGATTCCTGAAGTTGATAGTGATAATAATACAGTGATAGACAATGATCCACAAGACAGTAATCATGAACATTTAGCCACCACGAGTGCGGTGCCTAACATGCTCATCTCATGGACATACAGAGAAATTGTACCAACAATAGTTCCATGATTTATTTCAACCGTCTTCCAGTGCATACACTCATCTATCTCCTCCTCTCACTCGCACTACATGTTTCGGCACAAAAGTGCCATCTTCAGGTGCTTATTCGATTTACGCTAAACTAGTTCATTGCATGCCTTGTCGTCTTCATATTAAAATAACTAAAATATATATTTATCATATATATTGATAAATGTTAAAAATATTAAAATTGTTCAGGATTTTTCATCCCTACGTCGTATCTCACTAC